>NW_026646374.1:0-185000 GCF_949987535.1 Balaenoptera acutorostrata | reverse complement strand
TAATGTACAACATGAGGAATTTAAGAACACTGCTGTATGTTACATATGGAAGTTGTTAAGGAGTAAGTAAATCCTAAGAGTTCTCATCAAAAGGAAAACATATTTTTCTATTTCTTTAATTTTGTATCTATATGATATGATGGATGTTCACTAAACTTACTGTGGTAATCATTTCATGATGTACGTAAGTCAAATCATTGTGCTGTACACCTTAAACTTATATGGTGCTGTATGTCGATTATATCTCAGTAAAACTGGAAAGAATAAAAAGGACCTCTGGCTGTGGTCAGAGGGATATGACTATGGAAGGACATTAGAGACATGCAACATTGCTGGCCATGAACCAAGGAATATGGGCAGCCTCTAGAAGCTAGAAAAGGCAAGGCAACAGATTTTCCTCTATAGCCTCCAGAAAGGAACACAACCTTTCTGACACCTTGATTTTAACCCAGTGAAACCCAGGTCAAACCTCTGATGTGCAAAATTATATGATAATAAATTTGGGCTGTTTTAAGCCACTGCATTTGTGGTAATTTGTTATAGCAGCAATAGAAAACTAAGAGAGTAACATAGTCACATGATTCAAAATTCAAGAAATACAAAATGATGTACAATGACAAGACTCCTTCTCACCCTGCCCCCACCCACCTAGTTCCCCTCCCAAAAAGTACCCAGTGCTACCAACTTCTTGGTATATTCTTCCAGAGATATTTTATGCATATATAAGCAAATGGGACTAGATGTATTTTTCCCCTTTTATTATATACCAATGGTAGTATACTGTACATACTGTTAAGACATTTTTTAACACAGTGATATACACTAGAGATTTTTCTTTGGAGTTTTTCATTGTTTTATTCTGGTTCCACAGCATTCCATTGAATAGATATACCATAATTATTCAGACAGTCCCTTTTTGATGCTTTTTCCCAAGCTTTCCTATCACAAACAACGCTCAATGGAAAAAAAAAAACCACAACCTTGAACTAGCAGCATTTTGCACAGGACTAAGTGTGTCTGTGGGACAAATTCCAGGAGTCATCCTAGATCCTTCCTTTCCTTCATCCCCATCCAATTCAGTGTCACATCCTATGAGTTCTATCTCCACTTCTTTCCTAGTGCTCCATCTCCATCCGTTTCAAGCCACTATCATCTCTGGCTGGGGACAGCACAGTGGACGCATCTATGTGAGAGTTTGGTATGGAAGGCCCTCCATTCCCTAAGCTTGCATCTTGCCCTTTTGGGGAAGAGCTCTCTTAGGACCTTGGGTTTCTTGTCTCTGAAATATGATCAATGAGACTAGGTGTCCTGATTTTTTGCGGATAAATGAATGGTGTTTGCCAAGACTTCAGTGACGGGGCTCCAGTTAGAGGCTCTCAGATAAAAGAAACTTGTTCAACCTGAAAGGAAGATCAGACAAGTACCTCGGCGTCCTGGAATAGACATCTTTTTTTTTCTTTTTGAATAACTACTTTGGGAGCGGTCCATAGGCATTAAGAACATACATAAAATGACACACCACTGTTGATAATGAAAAAAACAGCATTTGATCATTTCCAGCTTTATAAATTTTAAAAAAATGATTCAGTTACAACAAAAAATGTTTAGATACTTTAGCAAGTATCACCTTGCAGGACCATAATCACATTTAAGCCACTGACTTACTCTTTTTTTTTTTTTAATTTATTTTATTTATTTATTTTTGGCTGCATTGGGTCTTCGTTGCTGTGCACGGGCTTCCTCTAGTTGTGGTGAGCGGGGGCTACTCTTCATTGCAGTGTGCGGGCTTCTCATTGCAGTGGCTTCTCTTGTTGCAGAGCATGGGCTCTAGGCTCACGGGCTTCAGTAGTTGTGGCACGCGGGCTTAGCAGTTGTGGCTCACAGGCTCTAGAGCGCAGGCTCAGTAGTTGTGGCGCACGGGCTTAGTTGCTCTGCGGCATGTGGGATCTTCCCGGACCAGGGTTCGAACCCGTGTCCCCTGCATTGGCAGGCAGATTCTTAACCACTGAGCCACCAGGGAAGCCACTGACTTACTCTTAATGGAAAAAATTCACACTGCATCTATTTACTATAGTATTTCTAAGCATAATTACAGCGGATTGAATGCGATGTGATATACACCAAAATTCATATGGATGTCATAGAATGACAGCATTGTACAAGTAACATTAATGACCTCCAACAAACACATGTTAAATTAGACTGGTCAAGCTAAATGGAATGTTGGAGCCAAACAGAAATGTAGTGGAATTCAGATTGTCTAGTAAGACTTGAAACTATACATTAGGATGACGTAAAAACTAGATACTGGTAGAACCCTAACAAAATACTAGCAGCAACTGTTACAGCCCTCTTAAAATCTTTTCAAAATCTAGCAAATAAGGATAATACCATTTTTGAGAGAGTATAAAACTTTATATACTTCAGCATAACCTATTTGCTTTAAATCAGGCATTTATTTTTAAGACTGGGAGTATATTCCAGCTGTTGCTTTTCATAAAAGTTTTAAAATTAAGCGGATTTAATGCTGGAATGCAGAATCCTCCTTGGGCATAAAAACCCCAAAATGAACTGTATATATATCTTGGTTCAGAAAGCAAGATATTTGAATCACTTGAAGTTTGCAGTACTAAATAAAATATCAACATCTTTTAGCTAGGTTGTTTGAAGGGCCAAGCAATAATTTGAGGACTGTCCTAATTCAGTGCCCAATGCTGAAAGTATATATAAAACTCCTACTTGTTACAGCAGGCCATGGAGAAAGCCAGAAATACTTTTCAATTTCAGGCATAAATTAAGAAAATAACACCTAATAAGCTCTCTTGCTTACAGCACAAAGAAACACTGGCAAAACTCTTAATTCCTAGATGCATGTGCTGTTCTCAGTTTTGTTTTTTGTTTTAAAGTTCATTGACTAAGAGGAAGGGAACTGGGGAAAGGAGGAGGACTAAATGAAAACATTTTAAATGGAATGGAACGAGTTTGGCTCTTAGATATCTGAACAATAAGATTTTTAAAGGAGCTACATCGGTAGCCAAGCAGATTAAAACAAAGCTGCCTGCATGTAGTTCAAATACAGTTTACCTGGTATAAATGAAGACCATGGAATAGACGTCATCTTAATTGCAACTCTAATATGTGTTTTCCTCTTGTGGGTTTCCAAAACATCTAATGGACCAGGAACAAGATAAGAGTTTTTAGGAGTGGAGACAAATTCACTTTGAATAAGACCCTGAGATTAAAATTCTGCCTTTATTCTATTTAGCTACAGCCTAAACCCTACCCTGAGGGTGCTTGGGGAAATTCCAGGATGGGAACTGGTTCAGAGAGTCCAGTCCTGGTAGAGGAAATAAAAGTAGTCAAGAAAGGAGTACTGCCGAGGTGAGGCCCCTGTCACTAGAAATCTGAAAATGAAAACCCAGGGAGATAACAAAGGAACGCATCAGATTTATGTCACGTTTGCCTAAGCATAATCTCTCTTCCCTTATAATAAAAATTTTAGCAGGTATTTATTGATCATTTACTGTGTGTCATGCATTTTCACAAATGCTTTTATTTAATCTTCCTAACATCCCCATTTTCCCATTTTGCAGATAAGGAAACTAAGGGTCAGGGAGAATTTTCGTTTTCTAGACTTTAAATGGTTGAGCCCCTCATCACACAGTAAAAACTAAGGACATGTGGAAACCTTGATAACATTCTTGAACAGTTACAATACACATAAGGGTGGATGATCTCCACAATGAATTTCAGTCTGTTAATACGTACAGTAATATACACATATGCTCCAGACAGCAGTGTTGTGTAAGATCGCAGACTCTATAGTGAGACTTCCTGGGTTCAAGCCTGGTTCCATCATTACCAGCTGTGTGGTCTGGGACAAACTCCTTTCTCTCTCTGGGACTATTTACCTTATGGGGTTGTTGAGAGGATTACATGACTGAAGATAGTTAAAGCACTTAGAGCAGTGTGTGGCACTCAGTTAATGTTGGGCGCCTGTCCCGGTTCATATGGTTTAGCCAGCGTACCAGCCCTGGGCTGGATGACACACAGAAAGCACTCACCGCAAGGATGGTCTCCTGGAATCCTCACATCATCCAACAACGAAATCATTCTTCCTTTTCTACAGTAGAGGGGTCTGAAACTCCAAAACTACCCCAATGTCACACAATCATCTAAGTAGCAGCATTGAAATCCAAACCCTGCTTTGTCTGCTTTTGAAGTCTGGTCTCAGTAACAAGCACAGAAGCTGGCGGTGCTGGCGTGTGTCCTGTTCTCTGGCAAATCTGAGACATGATCTGCTCTCCCTGCTTACAGGTACAGGGACCTGTGCACACGCATGCACAGGCACATGCACATGCAATATTGCAGTGGGAAACTTCCCCCGCGCCTGTGCCTTTTGCTGACTACACACCCAACAATTTCTGGTCTGAAAGGCACTTTCCCAGAATGGAGTTGACAGCGGTTTTGGAAATGACTCAAACTAATTGAATTCTTGACATGGCAAGTTGCTGGGGACATTGGATCCTTCTTATTTCCAGCTGCATGAAAGCAAGAAGCTTTGCCAAACCAAAGAAGATCAAGCCATGGGAGAGAATACACGTTCAGTGCCAGATGCTCTTTATAGCAGTAAACAAATGGTTCGACCACCTTAAACTTTTGGTTTTCATAATTCAGTGTCCAGGTGGGGGAGGGTAACAAGCAGAGGGGTGCATGGGAGAATTTTTGCACCTGTCTACAATACAATAATGATCCTGCTGAGAGGTCCCTTGAAGATGAAACAGAAAATACTTGCAAAAAGTAAGCAATGACAAGATTTCTCATCACACAGCTCCTTACCACCATACTCCATCCTGCACACACCCCTCTCTCTTACAATTAAAAGGCCTCAAAATTTCCACCATGTAGGAAATTAGTCTCTCTCCCTCTCTTCCCCTTTCCTCCTCCTTCCCATCCTCTCTCTGTTTTTCTCTTCCAGGAAGAAACTCTTGAATGTCAAACGCTAGACATTATCTAGTACAGACCATCAACTTGAAAGTCAGGAAAACCTGGGTTTGAATCCTTGTTATGGCACATTATGCAAGTTACTTAAACCCTCTGTGATTCAGTTACCTCATCTGTAAAATGGGCTTAAAAATAATACTTACCTGATGGGACTGGTGTGAGTACTGAATGAGCTAATGCTTGTAAGATCCTTAGGGCAGAGCCTGGCACATAGCCTATGCCCCCAAAATGTTCCTCGTAGTATCACCCAATCCACCCTCTTCATTTTACAGACAAGGAAACTGGATTTAGAGAAAAGTGATCTATCCAAAGTCATATGGTGAGTGAATGGCAGAGCCAAGTCTGGGTCCAGGCACCCCAGCCAGGCCCTCTTCCTGCTGTACCACACATCGCATAGTATATTTCCCGCCAGTCATGACCTTCGAGCAGAATGAGGTTGGGACGCTTTCCGGTTGGTCATGTCCGTGCTGAGCTGCTGAGTTCGGCAGAGCCAGGGCCAAGAGCATCCTGGGTTGCTGGCCCCGCTGTGGTCAGGGGCCGGCTGAGCATGAGGGGAAGTGCTGCTTACGTCTCATAATGACGCACAGTCTCCAGGACTATCACACCCTGCTAGAGCCAATTTCCACAGAGCGCTGAGCAACCATCCTCTTAATATTAATTTACATTCTGGAAGCTGAAGCTCCAGAAAAGTTGACTGGATAGTGTCACCCTCAACAGCTTTCAAATGTTCTGGTAACAGACAAAACCTCTGCCTCCAAACCAGCCTCCAATCCACATCCCTGAGGCCAGAGGCGCTTGCACGCTCTCTGTCTCTCTGTCTGTCTGTCTGTCTGTCTCTCTCTCTCTCTGCCCCCCAGGACCCTCTCCCAGTGCTGACAGACTGCAGAGACTGGATCGTTGTCTGTACTATGACCTGTTTTTGCCCACATGGTACCATTTCACCCCAAATGCTCTTCCCTCTCCCTTTTCGTAAAGAACACACACACACACGTACATACACACGCACCATCACCCACATGCCCAAGGGCTTTTGTTCCCTAGGGAAAGTGTTCAAATCGTCCACAACAATATTTGGTTCCAGCGTGGGAGGATCAGAAACCTGCAACCGGGGCAGGTGCAGTTCCGGGTGTTTCCAGAGATAACAGACCCATTAGTTCTGACAAACGCTCCCACATTCCTGCCTCTAATCTGTGCCAAACTTTCCAAATCCAGCCAGAGCCTGGAGCTCCTCGCAGACCATCCAGGATGTCTCTGATCTAGTCAGTGGCCGGGTGGCCACGGCTGCACAGACCAACAAAGTTTTTCTCATGTGTCAGCCAGCCACACCCTCCGCTCACAACAAACAGAGGCAAGGGGATATGGGGGCTAACTGGCCTGGAAGATGGGAGGGGAGGGAGGGATCATGTTGATGATGATGGTAATTCTGTAGCGGAAAGATCACTGGCCTGGAAGGCAGGAGGCCTGGGTCCTAATCCTGGCCACTGAGTGAAGTGCATGCTCTTGGGCCAGTCACTTAACCTCTCTGTGCCTCGGCGCCCTCACCTGCTATAGCAGTGGGCTTGCCTGGAGGGTCTGAAGGAAGTCTCTCAGGGTAAGGTTTCTATAGTGACCATCTTCAGTCCCGATGGCACACATGGGCAATTAGGGGCAAACCACGGCAGGGCTCAGCGTTAACCAGAATTCTCACCACTTCCAGCCACTTCTGGCTCACACTTTCTCCCCAGTGAAAGGTCAAAAGGAAGGACTCTTGCAAAGTGGGTAAATGCCAAAGAGGATTTGTTCACTTGGGGGCAAGGGTCAAGGGTCTGGGCTGGTCCCCAAGTCCTTCTGATGTCCTTTTTAACATTTTTGGAGCCCAAGGCAGGGCCCAAGTTATCTCCAAGCTCCAAGTCCATCTGCCTCTTGGGCTTCAGAGACGGAAAGCAGAGCTCTCAGCGGCAGTTAGGAGACTTGCCAGATGGCTGGCTGGTCATGGCAGAGCTGACCTAATCCAGGTCCCCTACCTCCTACTCCAGAGCTAGGAAGCGTTGGCATGTGTGACAGCAGTGGTGGCCTCTGTGACAGACAGTGTCAGCTTGTGCTGCAGGCTCCCCCATCACTGAGGCTTAGAGGCAGTGAGAGAACAGTGCAGGTTCCCGTTCCCCTTCAACCTTAAGGGTTCAATTCACCCTTCTTCTCCCACTTGACATCTGTCTTCCCTTGCTGACTGTCCAAACTGTAGACTTGAGACTGCAGCGCCAGGGCAGAAGCAACATCCTAATGTACTCTGTTAGCCAGGACCTCCAATTGCATAGTGTCAAATATCTAGAACATAATCCTTTCTAGATATAGCTCCTAATGACTCTGTTTCTCTTATAAAACCTTAACTATTACAGATAATGAAGATATGACATGTCAATATTTGTGGATGCACCTAATGCAGTCCTTCAAGAAACAATTACAGCCTGAAATGTGAGTATTAGAAAAGCTGAAAATCAACGGTCTCAGCAACTATTTCAAGTAACAAACAAATAAAAAAACAAGAGAACCACAAAGAAGAGCAAATCAAACCCAAAGAAAGTAGAAGGAAGGAAATAATAACTAGAAGAGTGGAACATTCATACAATAGAAAAGTCACACAATAGAGAAAATCAACAAAGCCAGGAATGAACTCTTTACAAAGATTGATCAAACTGGTAAACCTCTAGCAAAACTGTTCAAGAAAAAGAAAAAAAATACACTTAACAATATTAGAAGTAAAAAGTAACACGTTACTAAAGACGCTACATACATTAAAATGATAAAAAGAGGATATCAAGAATAATTTTATTTTGATAAATTTGACAATTTTTTAAAATTGGCAAATGCCTTGAGAAATAGAGCATGTCAAAACTGACACAAGAAAAAAATTAGAAAATATAATACTCCAATATCTATTTAAACATTGAATGAATACTCCAATATCTATTTAACACTGAATGAATACTCCAATATCTATTTAACATTGAATGGATACTCCAGTATCTATTTAAACTTTGACTCTATTCTTAAAAACCTTTCCACAAAGAAAACTCCAGGTCCAGGTAGCCTCATTGGTAAATTCCCTCAAACATTTAAAGAAGAAATAGCACCAATCTTAGACAAACTCTTCCAGATAATTGATAAAGAAGAGACATTTCTTAACTCATTTTATGAGGCCAGCATAAATTTAATAACAAACTTGAAAAGGACATTACAAGAAATGAAAATTACAGACCAGTCTCTTTCTCATGAATGTAGACACAAAAGTTGTAAACAAAATATTAGCAAACAGAAACTATTTGTGTATCAAAAATCACTGAACTGTACACTTAAAAGGGTGAATTATTGTGTGTAAATCATATCTCAATAAATCTGACTTCTAATAAAGGAAAAATGGATCTTAACTCACACATTATCAAACTTCCAATAGATTGTAGATATATATAAATGTGAAAAGCAAAACAATAAGGCTCTTAGAAAAAAAATAGGAAGATGTCTTCATGACCTTAAGGTAGGCAAAAATTTTTGTAACAAGTTTTTAAAAACTACTAATTATGGGCTTCCCTGATGGCACAGTGGTTGAGAATCTGCCTGCCAATGCAGGGGACATGGGTTCGAGCCCTGGTCTGGGAAGATCCCACAAGCCGCCGAGCAACTGGGCCCGTGAGCCACAACTACTGAGCCTGCGCGTCTGGAGCCTGTGCTCCGCAACAAGAGGGGCCGCGATAGTGAGAGGCCTGCGCACCACGATGAAGAGTGGCCCCCGCTTGCCACAACTAGAGAAAGCCCTCACACAGAAACGAAGACCCAACTCAGCCATAAATAAATGAATTAATTAATTTTAAAAAAACCCAAAAACTACTAATTATAAGGGGGAAAACTGATCAATTTGACTGCATTGAAATTCATATCTTCTGCTCATCAAAAAGCACCATTAAGAGAGTAAAAACATCAGCCACAATCTGGGAGAAGATATTTGTAGTACATATATCCAACAAAGGACTTTATTCCAGAATAAATAAAGAACTCCTACTAATCGATAAGAAAATTTTAGATAACCCACTTCACAAAAGAGGATATCCAAATGTCCAATTTTATTAGTCATCTGGAAATACAAATTACAACCTCAATGGGGCCCACTGCATATTCACTAGAAGACTAAAGTGGAAAAGATAGGCAATAGCCCGTATTGGTGAGGATATGGAACAACTGGACCTTTCAAAACATTGGTATTGGAAATGTTAATTGATACAATCACTTTGGAAAACTGTCAGTATTTACTCAAGCAAAACACTTGCAAGCCCTATTATCTAGCAGTTTTACTCCTACGCATATATCCAACAGTAATATGTACACATGTTCACCAAAAGACAAGTACAAGCAACACTACTAGCAATAGTCAAATACAGGAGACACCCCAAATATCCATCAGTGGTAGAATGGATAAATAATGATGATATATTCATAACATGGAATACTAAAGACAATGAAAATTCTACAACAGCATGCAATAACATCATGTTGAGTGACAAAAGCCAGATAAAAAAGAATTCATACCATATGATTCCATTCATATAAAATTCAAAAATAGGCAAAGACAGTATAAGCTGTTAGAAGCCAAGAGATGGGTTACCTTGCTGGTTTTTTTTTTTTTTTTTTTTTTTTTGAGATTGGTTACTCTTGAGGAAAGTCTCAATGACTGGCAGGGTAGTTGAAGGGGTTTCTGGCGATGGGGTTGTAATGTCTTGTTTCTTGATTTACGAGCTTGATTACATGGATGTGTACAGTCTGTGAAAACACTGTACACTTGTGATTTCTGTATTACACTTCCATAAAAAATGTTTATATAGAAAAAATTAAGTGGATGGGAACATGGCAAAAATTGTTGTATCCATTTAACCAAGGAAAATTGAGTAGGGGAAGAATTAGCTTTAGGACAGAGGAAGACTTCAAGAATCTGAGCCTGTTTGCCAAAGATCTGTGTGATTTTCCTTCAGGCTCCACAATTAGGTAGAAGGACTGACTGAGGTCGGTCAGCAATTTGAAGAGAGTGTCACAGAGACTGACCAGTCCTTTATGAATGCAGAGTCTGATGGCATTCTGGGCCTGGGATACCCCTGCTTGGCTGCTGAAAGGGTGACCCTGGTGTTCGACACAATGGCCCGGAAGCTGGTGGATCTACCCGTGTTTTCTGTGTACACGAGCAGGTAAGGCCCGTCAGACCCACCAGGTTAAGGTTATGACTATAGGGAGACAACATGTCTAGACTTACCAGTCACTACACCTGGGTTGGAGCTCTTGCTTGGTCTTGTATTAGCTGTGTGATTTGGGGCAAAACACTTACCCTCTCTGAATATTGAGAAAATGCGGTTTGCCTCAAAGTCGTTGAAAAAAGGACTTTGTAAACTGTACCACACTGGAGTAATTAAAGAATCTCTGGGATTGGACATTCATTTATGCAGTGAATAAATATTTATCAAGCCCCTATTATGTGCTCACCATGTTACTAGGCACTGGGAACACAACGGAACAAGAGAGACAGTCCCTGCCCTCAAAAAGCTTAATTCTAGTGGGAGGAGGCAGGAAAAAAAATTCAAATGTTAGCTGACAATAAGATAATTACACATTAATGGATGGAATAACAAAATGTAGTATATACATACAACAGAAAATTATTCAGCCTGAAAGAGGAAGAAAATTCTAACAGTAGTGGAATTCATAGAGACAGAAAGTAGAATGGTGGCTGCCAGGGGCTGGGGAAGGAACAAGCAGGAAGTTATTGAATGGCTATAGAGTTTCAATTTTATAGGATGAAAAGGTTCTGGGGATTGGTTGCATAACCATGTGAATATACTTAACACTACTGAACTGTACACTTAAAAATGGCTAAGAGGGTCAATTTTATGTGTTCTTTGCCAATTTATACAATTTTTTAAATTGCATGTTGTGGTTGGAAAAGGTCATGAGACTCACCAGCCCTCGGGCACGTTTACCTGGGGTCCTGGGAGGGTCAGGGAGGAGATTTCTTACCTCTCTGACTCCTTCCCAAGGAAACTTGGCCTGAGCTTACCCTGTTTCAGCAGAAGCCCATTTCTCTCGCTCTCCTCTCTCACATGGAGAGCCTTGAATCTCCTCCATCAAATGGCTTCCTCTCCAGCCTGATTGCAGTGGAGACCAGGCCTGGACAGAACTGTGAGCAAGAGGGCAGGTGTCTGGACACCTCGCTTCTTCCTTTCAGAGCTTCCTACTCCCTTTCGGCCTGGAAAGATGTGAATTGTGGTGGAAAACAGCAAAGACTTTGCAGTCAGACTGACCTGGATTTAAATCCCCCCCTCTTGGGACTTCCCTGGGGGCTCAGTGGTTAAGAATCTGCCTGCCAATGCAGGGGACATGGGTTCAAGCCCTGGTCCAGGAAGATCCCACATGCCGCAGAGCAACTAAGCCCGTGCGCCACCACTACTGAGTCTGCGCTCTAGAGCACGGGAGCCACAACTACTGAGCCCACGTGCCGCAACTACTGAAGCCCGCGTGCCTAGAGCCCATGTTCCGCAACAAAGAGAAGCTACCGCAATGAAAAGCCCGTGCACCACAACAAAGAGTAGCCCCTGCTCGCCGCAACTAAAGAAAGCCTGCGTGCAGCAACAAAGACCCAACGCAGTCAAAAATAAATTAATTAATTTAAAAAAAAGGAAATCTCCCCTCTTGCATTGCTTCATCTCCCTGAGTCTCATTTTTCTCAAATGGACACTAGGTTGACGTGAGAATTAATAAGATGAGGCAGGGAAAATTCCTAGCACAGCGCCTTGCATAAAGGCCATCAACAAACATCAGTTCCTCCCACCTCGTGCCTTGAAAACTGTTTTCCTTGGATTCCTACAGATATCTACTTCCCTTCCCCTTTACTGCCCTGCATACAAGGCCCCAATTTTTGTCTTTCTCTGATCCTTTTCCTCCTGAAAACAAATCAGTTTTAGGTCCTATTTCTGCAGGATCCTGCTAGGTGGCAGAACATATTCTGAGAAATCAACACAATATTAATAAATCTTCAAGCTCCAGTAAGTCACTTCGTGTTCAATTAGTGTCTTTGCCTAATATGAAAGAGTGAATACTGTGGAACCTCCAGGCACCACCACAATGGTGGAGAAGGTACTCGGGGCAAAGGCGTCTTTGGGGACGCCCCAAGTCTCATGGTGACTGCACGCCCCCGATGGTCCTGGCCTTGGTGCTGCATGAGCTCTGCTTGACCGGGTCTGTGCTCCCCATTTCTCACCTCCCTACCCCTTCTACCCAAGAAGCAGGAGGATAGTCACAAATCATTGAGCAGAGTTGTTCCTATTGTTTGCCCAAGAGGCTCAGACTAATCAACTTGCAGCAGTCAGAGGCCCTGGTCTCAAAGCACAGGCAGATATTTCTGCCTATCTAGGTACTTGGTGTGAGTGACCAGACCAAGAAGCAGGGGCCTGGCTGAGACTCGCCCCTAAGGTTTTCCAGTGGCCCTTCCTTGAAAATCTGCTTTACTTTCCATGTAGTGACACAGGAGGTGGTGCAGGTAGCGAGCTGATTTTCAGAGGCTATGACCACTCCCATCTCTCTGGGAACATAGATTGAGTCCCAGTCACCAAACATGGCTACTGGCAGATTGCAGTGGACACGTAAGTATCCTCCACAGAGTATTTACAGAATGAGGGAAGAACTCCTAACAGGCTCAAGTGAAATTGGATTAACTAAATTGACCTGAATGAAACTGCTGGTCACTGAGAGAGGGTGCTGGGAGCTGGCTGCATGAGGCTAGAATATGGAGGTGCTGAGCAGAGGGCAGGACGGGGCAGCAGGCACACGGTACCAACTCTCAGCTTCCTTTCTTGTACATGTGGTGTATCTCCAATTCAACAGACAGTAAATACTAACACTCGGCCAACTACTCATTCAACATGAATTAACATGTAAGGCAAGGGCTGAGTGACACAGGGGTGCAAAAGCGAATTGGACTCAGATTTTGCCTTCACAAATCATTGCAGAAGATGACACCTATACACAAACTACTGCCATGTAGAGTAGAAGGTGGTCAGTACTCCATGAGATGGACCACCAAAGTGGCCCAGCAGAAAGGGCAAGACCACTTCTATCTGAAGAACTCCTCAAGGGTTTCATGGAGTGGGTGGCATTGATTGAGTCTACACACACACAGAGGCATGGAGCAATCAGGGAAAGTGCCACATACCTAGCACTGTACTAGACAGTGCAGGAATTCAAAGAAATGTAATTCAAGTTTCAATTCAGCTGAAGATAAGTTCCTGCAAGGGGACAGGCATGTGCTAGGCACAGAGATACAAAAGCCATAAAGGCTCCAATGTTTACTGTCTACTGAGGGTTTTTCAAACTGCAAGGATTTACCCATTTATGGGTCATGACATCATTTTAGGGGATCGTGACCTACATTTTTTAATGAAATGGGCTAAAATAGAAAAAATCAGAGTGCACTTCACATATTAAGGTTAAGTACAGTTTCATGAAATTTTTATTTCCTGCGTGTGTGTGTGCATGTGTGTGTGTGTACTGGGTCAAGAAGTAAATGTATTTCCTGCTATGCATCTCAGTCAAAAAAAAAAAAAAAAATTGAGAAACACTCATGTGGTGAGAGAGACCAAAATGGAAATTACTAACGTGCATCAGCAGATTAGAGAACCCAGCAGAGAGTGAGAGCTGCTGGGGTGCCAGGGAAGCTTAGGGGGAGAAAGGGGAAGGGGCAGGTAGGAGTAGCTGACGATGCTTCCTTTGTCCTCAGAATCCAGGTGGGAGGCACCATGATGTTCTTCTCCGAAGGCTGCAGGCCATTGTGGACCCAGGGGCCTCCCTCATCACAGGCCCCTCAAGCAGTAGCAAGCAGCTGCACAGATCCCTGGGGCAGAGCCCATGGATGGGGAATTGGGAGGCCTCTGAATGGATCCTCTGTGCTGTGTTTTCGTACACTGTGGAGTGTGTCAACATCGGTGTCTTGCTGGATGTCACCTTCACCATCAATGGGGTCCCCCACACCCTCCAACCAACTGCCTACACCCTGCTGGTGAGAACTGTTTCCTTATTCTGCAAGTCACAGGGCCATCCTCACATGCCTGCCACTTCTCCTTTCCAAACAGTCGCCTGTACTCAGGGTGCCTTTACCCCTTGCCTCCCTCCCATCTTATCCAGCTCTGAAAGCATTCGCTCTGGGAGGGGTGGTACTGCCGATGGCGGAAACACCGCTGGGCTGGTTCTAACTTCCTGTTCTGCCATGAAGCAGCAGCAAACCTTGGACAAGCCATTTAATGAGGTTTTCTGACATTGTCAGGTAGGACTTTTCAACTGACAAAGCTTAATCTCTTCAACCACCAAGTCAGACTGGGATATTATTAGCCCATTTTATAGATGAGGATACTCAGAGAGTTAAATGTTTCAAGATATGAGCTGCTAGAGGTAGGGGGATACGGAATAAGGTTATATCTCTTCTAACATTCAAGTTAACATTGTCCTCAAACAAGAAAATGTCTTGTTGCAGGCGATTGGTAAGTTTGGAGAGTGAGGTAGAAAGGGAACTTCCAGGTGTTTTGGAAATCTATGATCCTGAATTTTCAATATCGCGTTTCTTTGGCGACACACTTTAACACACCAACTTTGCCCAAGAGTCACCTGCAGCATCAGGGTGACTGCACCAGGATGGAAGCACTAAGGCGTAGACAGAGGGCTTTACCTACCCCCATAACTTGATCTCCATTCACCCCTTCCCAAAGCCACCAAATATAAACAGACAATGCAAGTGAAAACAAATGTTTTGCTTTAAAACACAAGCTTCATGTCAAGTCTCCTAAGCTCCTCCAACAAAGGAATTCTAGAGCTGCCACTGTGAACACGATGCTGAGGACAAGCTACACATTTCAACTGTGCTAATTTCATTAGTCTATACACCTGTCCCCACTCCAACACCTCACACCCTCTCCCCTTCACCCGACGTGAGTCCCTGCTCACCCGCACACCCTTCCCTGTACCCATTATGGTGCTATTGTCCTTCTATGCTAGCAGTTTTCAATCAAAGCCACCTTAATCCATCGAGGATGCTGTCATAACTTTGCATTTTTATCCCCTTCCTCTCAAGAAGACTCGAAGCTCTCAGTGCATTTTCCCAAACCCTCATCAGCAACCTCAAATTTCAAGTGGTCGTTGGAAAGACAACTCCTGCCTGTTAGACCCCAAGTCTTTACCAAACCAAATAAGGTTGGGAGAGGTTATACTTCTCTCATGGATCAATGGATACCTACTTGCCTTATAACTTGAAGGAGCCACTCAAATGTTTCTTCCCAGAACTTAGCAAGAGAGTAGCAGTGGCTAGCCACTTACAGAGCAATTACTCTCCCTTAAAAAATTAAGGTGAGCTTTGCTAGAAACTAAAGAAACCAGAATTTAAGCCAAGATCTTCTAATGCCAAACCTTTTGCTGTTCCAGCCATGCAACAAGGTTTCAGTTTTCCCAATCATTAAGTTGGTGGTAAGGAGTGGAGGTGTATAACAGATGAACAATTATCAAAATTGTAGAACTTAGAAGCCAAGACCTATGTATATGAAATTGTGCAAACACTTTTTTGAGTAAACATGTATAGGTATATGAAATGGAAGAAAGAACCAACCAACCAAAATTGTGAAGTGGCTGTCCAAGGCCATTTGGTATAGCTACCACTCCTGCACAGTACAGCCTGTAGACAGCACTACTTCCTTCTTTCCCTATACGTCATTTATATTCTTCTTTCCAATTCCAGAAATTCATGGATGGAATGAAGTTCTTAATCAGTGGCTTTCAAGGTTCTGACATCCAACCTCCAGCTTGGTCCTTCCAGACCCTAAGCAATGTATCATTAAACAGTTTTACTGCCTTTGACCATGGGAATAACCATGTGGGGCTGGCCCCAGCAGTCCCCTAAGCAGGGGCCTTGTGTCCGTGCCAGCCTCCCTGGAAATTCACCTGGGCCTATTAGGTTGGGACATTCTCCACAGCTGTCAAAGTTATTTTCAATAGAATGCAGTTTTTCCAGAGCTGCAACCCAAATTAGAATGAAACAGATCATGAGAACACACACATACACACTCACACACATACTTCATACACCCACATACACACCAAATCCACCAACATCATAATGCAAGAATTAAGTTGTATGCCCATACTTTTTATCGCTTTTTGCTAATATTTTATTATGGAAATTTCCAAACATGTGCACAAGCAGAAATTATAGTACAATAAATCCCTGTGCAGCCCCACTCAGTTTCCACAACCCATCCACACATGGCAGGGCCTGTTTTATCTGTATCACCAGCTACTCCTCTCTCCAGCCCCACATGCCTGGATTATTTTGAAGTAAAATTCTTAGCATCACATCATAAATCATCACATCAAATATTTATCCATAAACCCTTCTAATACAGGTATCCCCTGCTTTCCAAAAGTTCACTTTATACCATTTTGCTTTTATGAAAGACCTACATTAGTACCTGTTTTCCCTAAACTAAAGGAATCCAAAGAGGATTTTTGCACTTATGAAAAAAAGGCAGAAATCGAAAAAAACAGTCAGTGTTTGTTTTGCAGCAAGGTTTTATAGAGGCAGGGCATACCCAAGCAGTGAGAGTCGTACCACCAAGCTCCTTCATGGGAACTACACTCAGCATCTGGGCATCAAGCCTCCATAGCTTTGAACTGTATCTGTGAGCATCTGAGCTTTATCTTGATTTAATTTGTGTGTCCATTAACAAGATGTGTCCATTAGCATAGTTTCATAGGAAACTTCTACTTTCAGATAACAAGGGAAACCAGTATTCTTTTTTTTTTTTTGATTAATTTTATTCAAGCATAGTTGATTTACAATGTTGTGTTAATTTCTGCTGTACAACAAAGTGATTCAGTTATACATATATATATTCTTTTTCATATTCTTTTCCATTATGATTTATCACAGAATATTGAATACAGTTCCTTGTGTGGGAAACCAGTATTCTTAAATGTGCTGTCAGTGTTCAGATGTTTCCTATTGCCTCATAAATGTTTGGTCATTTTTACAGTTGACTTGTTTGTGTCAGGATTCAAGGTTCACAGAGTACATTTGTTTGAAATGTCTCTTTTCATCCATAGTTTCACATTCTGAATTTCACTGGTTGAAATCCAGAGCTGTCATGTAACATGGTTGTCTGAGTTCATTGTTCCTATAAAACGATAGTTAGATCTAGAGGCCTTATTTCGTGGAAAGAACACTTCATAAATGGTGCTGGGTACCTCTACTGTATCCCATCGGGGGCAGATAATTCCGGGCGCCTCTCAATTTGTAACGTTAGGACTGATGGGTGGGTTCCCGAGTTGTCAGCCTCATCCACCCACGATAACCTTCCCTTCAGCGTTTGACCTAAAGGTTTCAGCAGCCACTGATGATCCTCGCTTAGATCCACACTATCACTAGGGGCTGAAAACAGGGCTTTTTCTAATTCTATTTTTCCTCCTGTATTTGTTAGCTGGAACTCTTCTATAAAAAACAACCCTTTCGGGCTTCCCTGGTGGCGCAGTGGTTAAGAATCCGCCTGCCAGTGCAGGGGACACGGGTTCGAGCCCTGGTCCAGGAAGATCCCACGTGCCGCGGAGCAACTAAGCCCGCGCGCCATAACTACTGAGCCTGTGCTCTAGAGCCCACAAGGCACAACTACTGAGTCCGTGCGCCATAACTACTGAAGCCCACGTGCCTAGAGCCCGAGCTCCGAAACAAGAGAAGTCACCGCAATGAGAAGCCCGCGCACTGCAACAAAGAGTAGCCCCAACTTGCTGCAACTAGAGAAACTCCGCGCGTAGCAACAAAGAACCAAAGCAGCCAAAAATCAATAAATAATTAAAAAAACAAAAAACAACCCTTTCATTAAGTATTGTCCACTATGAGGTGCAGCTCATACAAGAAAGGCAAGATTACCTGCTTTTTTCCCTTTATTTACCAGTTTTCAGAATTAAGAGTATGTTTCAACTTAACTGCCATTTTTTAACGCTCAGATCACCCCACCTTTAGCCAGTGGGCGCCCCTTCAATTTAGCTCCTGTGAACTTTTGACTTGACCTCAATACAAAGAGATGTTCTGGGCCCATTTTCCCACAGTTCTGGTTCCTTGCAGTGTGTTCATGTGTTTGTTGTAAATGAAAATATTTCATAGTACATGGGAGGGGTGTGGTTGGAGAGAAAGAGAGAGGGAGAGAGAGGCTCTGAACGAACGCTTTTCACTTTTGGGAACCAGGGCCCATCCTAAGGGAGCTGATATGGGGAATCTGGGTCTAAGGACCATCCTTTGCCACTAGAAACAACTTGTCTTTCTTTTCCTTCCTTTCAATTTTTCTTTTTTCAAAATGGAAATATCTTCAGCGTTTTTCTTATTCTAAAATATGTGAAAGTCCCCCATGGGCCTCCTCCTCAGAGATAAGCATTACTATCAATTTGAAGTTACCTTATGCAGACTTTTTTCCTTGCATATGTAAACAGAGATGGCTATTGGTAAGGAAACCTTTTTCTTTTCTCATTTAACAGTAGATTTCCCAACAGTACATTCTTCTAACTCATTCAGCACAGTGTCAATTTATTTATCAAACCCTCTCTTAATAAATATTTGTTTTGTGCCAGGTGCTAAGAGAGACACCCCAAGACATGCAAGACAACTGGGGGAGGCCCTAGCTGTCACTTCTGGCAGCAGGGGTCGTGGAAAACACACCAGGCTTAACCCTAACCCTAAGCCTGTATCCACATCTGTGCTCAACCCCTCATCAATCTGCCATCCTTGGCTAATTACTTTGTGTCTCTGGGATATTCTCCCTGCAGAGCTCTTGGGAAGAGTTGAGCTTATCTGGATGGAAGCGCTTGGCTCATAATGTTAGCGTCCTTTCTCTCTAAGCATCAGGATCCAAGAAGTTCACAGCTACACACATGCACACACTTTTTTTTGCTTTGTTTTTACTCTTTTTTTGCCTATATATATATATGTATATATATATATATATATATATATACACTTTTTTTAAAACTAAATTATTGCTTTCAGAGCAATATTTAAGCAATTAAGTCAAAAGCAGCATAGTGGAGCGGTTAACAACACAAGCTCTGTGAGGGCGGGGCGCCAACCTTTAGAGGGCATCCCTGCAGACTTTCTCCTCCAGGGTGATTTCTGCATGGGCAGCAACCCTGATGTGCTGGCCTGGAGCCTGAGGGTCCAGGAGCCTGAGTGGTGGAGGCTGGAGTATGAAAGTGATGCTTCAATCACATCTGTAGGAAGTGAAATCATGCTCAGCCCCAAGGCTGCCCGAGCCCAGTTCTGCTCTGAGCACTCTGGTCCCTCAAGGCAGAAGTGATGCTTTCAGTCAGTGTGGACTAAACTCCTGCTGCCTGTGTAAACCTACTTAACCCTAATAGCTGCTTTGGGTTTTCCACAACTGACCTTGGCTCTTTGTGACCTTCACATCAGTGGTTATTACCTCTGAAATCCAGGACCGTGTCCCATGTCCCATGTCTGATACTAGGTCACCACCTCTCAGGGATGGGCCAAGAGGTTTGGCCAAAGCTTCACTGTACCCTGGGAATTGTTAAAGGATGCTGTATTCATTTCCTAGGGCTGCCATAACCAAGTACCACAAATTTAGTGGCTTAAGACAACAGATATTTATTGTCTCACAGTTCTGGAGGCTAGAAGACCCAGATCAATGTGTCAGCAAGGCCATGCTCCCTCTGAAATCGTAGGGGAGAAACTTTCCTCACCTATTCCAGACTTCTGGCTGGAATCCTCGGCATTGCTTGGCTTGCAGCTGCATCACTCCAATCTCAGCCTCCGTCATCCCATGATGCGTCCCTGTGCGTCTCTGTCTCTGTGACTCTTCCCTCTTATAAGGACCAGTCACATCAGATTAAAGGCCCACCCTACTCTAGTATGAACTCATCTCAATTTTAATTGCACCTCCAGCGACCCTATTTCCAAATAAGGTCATTCTGAGGTACAGGGGTTCAGACTTCAACCTATCTTTTAGGGGAACTCAATTTAACCCGTAACAGATGCTCTGCTAACTAACTGCTCTTATATTTGACTTTTGGCTTCTCAAAATCCTTTTAGGAGTTTTCGGTGTTTTGTTGTTCTTTTCTTGTCTTCTTTTCTCTTCTTTCCCTCACAACAAATCTGTAAATTAGGCAGAGGAGGTTTTCTTACCCTGTTTTGTAGATGGGGAAATTGGGGTATAAAACAATGAAACCATTTGTCAAAAGTAGAAATGAAGGTAGAATCCATGTCTCCCAGCTCCTAATCCACTGCTTCTGATTCATCCTCCTCCCCCACCCAGGTAGTTGCCAGTTCAGGATATCTCAAAGGCAAGGATGAAAGGTAGATTCTAAACAGTCCCCCTAATAATGTTTACTTGTTAAAATAAAAATGTATAAGCTGCTGAAAAGTTAATGGTTGCTGACCCCCAAAAGGATCCAAACAGCGTCCTCATGTCTGCTCCTACATGGAGATAAGACCCTGCCAAAGGATTCCCGGGAGCCTGCTATTTTCGTGTGTCGGGCATCACTTCCTTTGAGGAATTGTTCCCCTCCTGTTCTAAGTCCTGTAGCCTCTCCTGGTGGTTCCTGGGTTCCCGTCATCACCAGTGACATTACAGGGGAGGACTCAGGCCTCAAGTCACACCTGTCAGACTCTCTCTCCTGGGAATGGAAATCTTGAGTGGGACCCCACAGGACAGAGGGGTGCCTGGAGCTGAGTCGTGCATGGCAGGCACACAGAGAGTACTCCCAAGTTCCCAGTGCCAAGGTCACAGGGCTACCCTGCTTCTGTCCTTCCTACTGTGTCTGTTCTCAGCTAAAGAACTCTGGCACATGCAACTCACTGTAAGAGGGAGGCTGGGATGACTGTCTTGTGTGGGAGTCGGTGGCCTCAGGACTGTGAAGTCTGCTCTTTTCTCTAAGGAAAGTTCCAAAACATGCCTCAGTGGCTTTGGCTGGGGAGCCCTTAAAAGAAGAACTTGTGCTTACGAGGATGGTCAGGGGAGAGGAGTTATGTGAGAACTTACCCAACACCCCACACACTTGGGGTGTGTAAAACACATCAGGGTTTAGAGCTACAAGTCCAGGCCTCAGGACCATAGTATGCCCCCTCTCCTCAGCTTCAACATCTGCCCTCATCTTTTCAACACTTGCCAGGTTATGACATAACACTGGTTTCTATAACAACGAAACCCCCAGATCACAGTGCTTTAGCACAATCAAAGTGTATTCCTCGTTCATGGAGAGGCCAGTTGAAGAGCCGATGCTTCAAAACCCTGGGATCCATCTGCCTTGTGGTTCCCACATCCTCTAGGACCTCAGAGTCATTCTACTGTCCTGTGGACAGGGATAGATTATGGCAGCTCCTGCAAGAAGTCTTCCCAGGCCAGGTTTGAAAGAGGCCCAGTACCAGCAGGACACTTCTCTATATCCATTTGACTTGAGCTCTATGGGACCAGGGGCTCTGTCTTGTTCACCGTTCCGTCCATCGGCTAAAATGTGGTCCATGACCATGCCTGTCTACAGGGGGTGGGAAATGGCAGTGAGCTTTGGCCTGGCGGTGTAAGGGGGCTTGAATGAACACTGGTCATCTCTGCCTCACCAGGCCTCTGGCTGGGATCCTTTCCTTTCTCCTGATTCTTAAATGTGAGTATGTCTCAAGTTCTGCCTCAGCCCTCTTCTCTCTCTCTCATTCTCCTCTCTCCATCTCCTTCCCCTCTCCCACATCGGGGATGATGTGTCTCTGCTGAGTGCAACCTATGGAGACAACCCCTGTGTCAACATCTCTACGCAGACGACCTGTAAATCTACGACCTTTTCAAATTAGCTCCTGTATCTCTGTTTCTCGTCCTGCGCTATCTAGCCTGACCTCTTGTCCTACAATTCATTCATTTACCCAACAAATATTTATGGAGTCCTATCTTGGGCCTGTTTCCTTAAGGGGAAACTTTTTTTAAATGCCTGAGTCAGAAGCTTATATTTAACATTTTATTGGGAAGTTCAATTCAAAGGAAGTAAGAAAGGGGGAAAGGGAAGTGAAGAAGAAAGAGAAGGGGAATAGATACAAGGAGGTGAGTTTCCAAGCTCACTACAGATTTGCAGCAAACACAGGCACCTCCAGCAAGGCCGTGGACTGAGGGCAGCTCAGAATAGACCATTGGCAGGGCGGTGGTGAGGGCCAGAGGTGAGTTTGAACCATGTCTTACTTCCTCTGATAAAATACAAGTATCCATTGTGTGTCCCCCAAAGGGTCTGACACACTCAGATTATTGAATGAATGCGTGCAAGAGGGAAGAAAGGAAGGAACTTCAATGAACGCAGTGTCAGGGCCTCCCCTGCAGAGTAGAAGCTGGACGCCATTTTCCAGTGGAGCATGTGTCAGAGGAAGAGAAGGGAAGTTGCTGACTTTCGATCCGTGCAGACAGAGGAAGTGGGGACTAGAGCCTGAAGGTGCTTAGTGACTTGGCTTCCAAAGGTGTTAAGGGTAGTTTGCAAACATCCCCTAAAAGTATAAATTTCAGTCCCATATTCAGAGGCTGTAATGACTAGCTGAGGACAGTTCACTTCCCCTACCCAAAAGCACCCACAGCAGCCGTCGGGCCCATGGTAACTTTTACATGTTCTCTGAAAGAGGCTCAAATGTGCCTCTATACCTCTACAGATACCCGTCTCTCTCTCTCTTTCTCTCTCTCTCTGTCTCTGTCTCTGTCTCTCTCTCTCTCTCTCTCTCTCTCACACACACACACACATTCATTTAAAACCTGATCTCAGAAAAGCAGAAGAATGGGGGGGCAGGGGATTCCAAAGGGCACCAAATTAAGGGCAAACTGGCTGTCATAAACCAGTGGTTGTCCTGAGGGCAAATTGATGCACCCTTTCCGAAGTAAACCAAGTGGAATATGCCCTAGAATTTTTCCAAATGTAATGTATCCTGTCCAATACTACACTTCATGGAAATCACTGCACCCTCCCTCCAGGCATGTTTGCTAGTGAAACAAAGAAATGAGCTTCAACCGGAGCTTTTGTTCCACCAAAAACTCCTCTCCAGGGCCTGTATCTAGCACTGCATGTGGCCTAGTGTGGGTTCAGGGATATTAAGTCCACCCTTGAGGAATGTAGAGTCTACCTGACCAGACAGACCTAGACAGTAGAAATGAAGCAGCGTCAGAGACTCAGACTGGAGAAAAGGAAGAACTTTTTGAGAGTGAGGATTATTAAACAAAGGATGGAACTCCAAGGAGGAAAAACCCCATCTCAGGAGGAATGTGGGAATGGAGGGGTGCATCGAATGTATTATAAGCCTTAAAGGGATCCATTTGGGCGTGTCTAAACTCACTTTATTCCCGTTCAATCTGCCAACCATAGTTACCCAAGGCATAGTTCCAGGCAGCTCAAACCTGCCTCACGCTAACATTTTAACTTCCTGTAGTCTCCGAAGAACTTCAGGTTGGGCCACACATTCTCATCCGAGAGGCACAGGGAGATGTCAGGACTTGCCTCCCATCTCACAAGTCTGGTTCTGTGTGTGTGTGTGTGTGTGTGTTGATGCGGTGTGTTTGTGTGTGTGTGTGGAGATGTGGTGTGCAGTATTAAAGTGAGGGCAAGGCATGAGGACTAGAACGTCTCCCAACCAGGCCGGTGGCAGGAGGGAATCTATTACACATGTGAGTCTGATAATTCAACCAACAAAAGGGCCCCTTTACTGGGCGGCTTCCAGCAGCAGAGGCAGAAGTTCCTAAAAGCAGCCAGAGGTTTTTTATGGTGCCCACAAACTGGTACGTTACCTTGCAGACCCTCTGACCCACAAGGGCCCACCCTCATGCCTCCTATGCCTCACTCCCCCCAGGACCAGAGTCCCTGTAAACTAAATTCTCAAGGGGCCCCAAATCCAGTCAGCTCGGAAGCCTGGCTTTCCCATCCTCCCACTCCCTCCACCCACACGGCTGAGGTCACCCCAACCCAGCCTCTTTTGCAACTTTCCCAAGTTTGTGCATGAGAGGGAGAGGAGGAAAACTCAGAAGGAAGTGGCTTAGCCTCAACAAACTCTTTTTTACTCCCAAAGCCTTTTTCCTCTGACCCGGCTGAGACTGCTGCTCTAAGAGGAGACCCCCGACTCAGAGAGAACCCCCGCCTGCCGTCAGAGGCTGAAAGGGCCCTGCAAGCTTTTCTCGGTTCCTGTCTATTCCAGCAGCCCCAGAGGTATTTGGGTTTCGGGGTGCGGGGAGGAGTGGAGGCAAGGGAGGCTTAGAATCTGTCAGCTGCAGCCCAAAGAACACCCACGCCTGAGTAACTCCCAGGGGGTGGCAGCGAGCCAAGGCAGAAAGGACTCCCTGCCCAGCCAGGGGAGTTGGGGCCCGGCTCGGGGCTCTGCACGGCCCGCTGTCAGCAGCGAAGCGATGCAGCTGCCGGCACAGTCAGAGAAGGGCCAGCCAGAGACCGGAGCCCTTCAGCAGGACCGTGTCCTGCCAGCACCCAGAGTCTCCTCGCCACTTTGACAGGGCACCTTCTGGGACGGAACCGTGTCAACCCAAGGGTCTCATCGGGGAAGGGGGAACCCCTGGAGTAGGAAAGTGTCCCTCTTGTTCTAAACTGTAAATACGCCTCTCAGCACAGCTCTGTGGTGCTTGGGAAGCCAATGAACAGCGTTGGACAGGCCCGGATTTTAGTCTCAGCTTGTCACAAACTAGTTGTTCCTGACTCTGAAATCCACTGGGCTATGATGGCATTTTGTTAACTGCAAAATGTCCTATAGTTGCTAGCATTGTATATTAATAAAAATAATTTCTTTAACTTACAGATCAATCCCCCACCACAGGTCACATGGAGATAGTAACTTACCTATATCCTCAGACCTACATAGTGCGTGGTAGGCATGTAGTACATGTGCTGGATGGATGGATAGATTGATGGACGGATGGACAGATGAATGGATGGATGGATGGATGGATGGATGGATGGACAGAAAGATGGATGGATGGATGGATGGATGGATGGGAATGGATGGACGGATAGATAGATGACTATTTATTGAAGACTCAGTATTCCCAGCATGGGTCAGACTCTTTGGAGGGATACTGAGAGGTGTGAGGCACTGTCCTGCCCTCTGGGCACTGACAGTCTACTTGGGGAAATAGAACTAATACCCCCAAAGAACTTAAAGAACAGGAGTGCTGAGCCTCCTGAAACCAGGGCTGTGGGTACACTTCCCGGAGAGAGCAGGTCTAAACCTGCTATGATTTGGGTGGGTGAGGCAGACTTGTAAGCCTTCCTGAGAGGCAATAAAGACTTATGCTCCCCAATAGCCTCTTTTCAAATGCAAACTTACTTCAAGATTGTAAATCCCATTTATGTTTTAGGGTGGATACATTTGTCATTTTCCAAGGCGTGGGAGCACAGAGGGGAGGCTGTGACGTGGGGTGAGATGATATGAGGAGGGGGAGGCTTTGCCTGCTTCAGGAATCTCAGCTGCCCCTGCTCACTGCCTCTCATCCCTCCTCCCTGTCAGCAGAAATGACACCTCACCCAACACCTCTTTTAGGCTGAAGCTTGTGTCTGGGTCCCGGCTGGGGCCAGGAGGGTAGAGAGGGAAGCAAAGTGGGAAGGTAAAAGCAGAGCAGGTCCAAGAGTTCATAGAAGACTGACTTTAAAAAAAATGTGTTGCATGGGGTGGGGGCACTGGGGAGGCATCAACTCCATCTTTCTCACTCCCTGGGCACTGAGCTACACTGAGCTTTGGCAGATGGGCAAGGCTAGGGCTTAGAAGTCCTGCCAGGCAAGATGGGGAGAACAGTTAGCCACATGCAGTGGAGAACAGTCCCCGGCAGACTCTGCTCTGTTCGGACCTGAGCTGGCTGAAGGGGGGCCCTGCATTGCAAACCTGCTTTTCACTGTTATTTAACAGTGGAAGGTGATGACTCAGTCTGGCCTCTAGGAGGATGCACTGGTTTAAAGTATCTGAGTCAGCTGAGTGGGAGGAAGGAGGCTTAAAAGGACAGACATTGCCAAAGCCCAGCCAAGGGCAGAGCCCAAAGGATACAAGAAGGACCTTCAGCCACAGTCTGAAATCTGCACGTGGTTCCCTGGTGAGCCCATCCAGTGTCTACCCTCAAGCCACCCTCCACTGCCAGTGATGTAGTCCTGGTCACCCTCTTGCTGCTAGTTATCCTGGGACCAACGACCAGGCTGTTTTATATTATTTTATTTTTCAAACAAAAGGGCTCACGTATTTACTACTGAACCAACCTGCTAGTGCAGAAGCATAGAGACAAAGAGAAAAATCATTTTTCCCAATAGAACATGTCCTGCTGTCCAGACGGTGGCGATGTTTTCAGCTACATATGGTAAGATGCCAGTGACCTTGATACAGCATCGATATGTGGGCCATCTCGTGTGTGATTCCTTACAGACCCAGCTTGGCTCTTCTCCAATGTCTCCTCTTGGAGTTGTACCTGATTTTGTGACCAGTTTTCATGCAAATCCGTTGGGAGAGTGGGACAATTCTGCTTTTGTTTCCTGGCCAGGAATTGCTTGATCCTGAATGTCTTGTGAGAAGGCATGGCAAGGAACAGAGTCAACCACACACATCAAGGTGGTGGAGAAGGGAAGAGAGAGACAGGCTATTATAAAGAGCAGTCTCAGCAAATCCCTGCCCTTCTGGCAGGTGTAGGGGAATCTGCATTATAGCAGGCTTTGAGGGCTCATGCAGAGGAAGGACTAGGGCAGTGGTGAGTGAAGGGGGCTCAGAGTAAAGGCTGAGGTGAGTTATAAGAGTCTGGAGAAGAAAAGACTCAAGTAAAACTCCAAGACTTTAAATCTCAGGAGGGCTGGCATGTAGCAGAGGAACTGAGCATTCTTTCTGTGGCTTCCAGGAGAAACCCACCCCTAGTGGAGGCAAGTTCTGTGGGGCAAGTCTGGCCATCTTTCCATGAATATGGTGCAGGTGGCTCAAGCACTGGGTAGGAGGTTAGACTAGATGAACTTTGGGGTCCTTCTGTAGTGAACTGGAGAATGATCCACACTGGTAGCTTGAAATCAGCCATGGTGGGAGTATTTACACCACTGAAAGTGGCAGGCACTACAAATCAGGTATCTTGCCCCCTACCGTGTTTAACCGTTTAACCAGGTCTTTCCAATTTGCTCTAAGAACATGACACATGCCACACTGCAGAATCAGCCACAGCCATGAGCGATGTCTATTTTACCCACAAGGGAACAGACTCACCAAGGTTAAGAAACTCTCCCAAGGTCACAAATATATGGAGGTGGGATGAAAACTCTGACTCCAAAACTCATGATCACTCCGGAGTCCCAGGAGGCCTCTCTCTCCTGCCCCAGACACAAAAGTGACTTGTCCTGTCAGGAAGTCACACTCAGATGACTTTGGGCTGCCATCCTTCCACCTGCTCTTTATAAAGAAATGTTGTCTTTATTTGATATATATATATTTTTAGACGTAGTGAGGAATTCCAGGAATTTAAGCCAGGAAACTGGACTTCATGTCACATACACTGAAAAGTCCTCACCAGGCTTTTTTCATTTTTTTAAAAATTTATTTATTTATTTATTTATTTTTGGCTATGTTGGGTCTTTGTTGCTGCGCGCGGGCTTTCTCTAGTTGCGGGGAGTGGGGGCTACTCTTCGTTGCGGTGTGCGGGCTTCTCATTGTGGTGACCTCTCTTGTTGCGGAGCACGGGCTCTGGGTGCGTGGGCTTCAGTAGTTGTGGCTCACGGGCTTAGTTGCTCCACAGCATGTGGGATCTTCCTGGACCAGGAATCAAACCCATGTCCCCTGCATTGGCAGGCGGATTCTTAACCACTGCACCACCAAGGAAGCCCTATTTGATATTTTAATTACAATAACAACTTAGACTTGTATAACAAATTTTAACACAAGACATATATAAAATAAAACAATAGCTCCTTGCCTCTAATCTACCTTTCCCCATCTCCTATTAATCATTTAGTATGTATCTATCCATAGCTTTCTATGTACTGCAGGACAAGCATAAATATAATATTAAACATATAGTCACACACATAGGGTTGTTTTTTTTTTTTCTTTTTTCTTTTTTTTTTTTAATTTTATAGCTACTTTATTTATTTATTTATTTATTTTTGGCTGTGTTGGGTCTTCGGTTCGTGCGAGGGCTTTCTCTAGTTGCGGCAAGTGGGGGCCACTCTTCATCGCGGTGTGGGGACCGCTCTTCATCGCGGTGCGCGGGCCTTTCACTATTGCGGCCCCTCCCGTTGCGGGGCACAGGCTCCAGACGCGCAGGCTCAGTAGTTGTGGCTCACGGGCCCAGCTGCTCCGTGGCATGTGGGATCTTCCCAGACCAGGGCTCGAACCCGTGTCCCCTGCATTAGCAGGCAGATTCTCAACCACTGCGCCACCAGGGAAGCCCCATAGGGTTGTTTTTATACAATTGGGATCATACTATACAAAATGTTCAGTGATTTTTTTTTCACTTAAATTGTCATATTTTTCCACTTCATTACTTCACTCATTTAAAAACTGCCTAGTATTCCAGAGTATGTATGGATCATAATTTATGCCAAGGGTCTTTTATTGATGGACATTTAGGTTACAATGTTCTTCAGCAATTATCTTTGTAAAAATGCACGTTTGAGCATATGTGTATTTCGGTTGGATAGACTTCTAGAATTAGAATCTAGGGTGTATGCATATTAAATTTTGATAATGTCAAACTGCTCTCCAAAAGAGACGGTGCCAATTCATAGTCTATCAGCAATAAACAAGAGTTTTCCCCCACCCGCTTGTCAACACTAAATATTATCATCGACCTTTTTAATTTTTGCCACTCTGGTGGGTTAAAAAGTGGTATTTTTTAACTTTGCATGGCCTTAAAAATTAGTAAGTTTAAGTATCTCCCAAAGCTTACTACTTATCATTTATAAGATCTCTACTGGTTACTTATTCGTATTCTTTGCCCGCTTTTATGTTCTGTGTTGTCTTTGATTGTCTGTAGAGTGCTTTACACATAGTGGATATTGATCCTCTGTTATACACATACACTTTCCACCTACCCTGCCCTCAACACCAGCTTTCCCTTCATATGCACACCAACTCTGCTGCACCATGTCAAACCCAAACCATCCAGCCCCCCAGACTCTCCGACAGGGGCACCAAGTGGCAGGGTGTGTGATCCTCATTCTAGTTTCACAGAAGGCAGTAAGTAGGACCTAGCAGCTAAGAGTGTGATCTCTGGAGTCAGGCCTGTCTGTATTCAAGTCCCAGTTCTGCCACTTACAGACCATGCTTTTAGAGATGAACTACATACTTAACTTCTCTAAACACCTGTTTCTTCAGTGGTAGAACAGAGATAAGAGTAGTATCAATCCCACAAGATATTTCTGTGTGCTAACATATCTTGAACCCTTAATTTCTGCCATAAATGCATTATAATAATGTACTATGTGTGTTAAATGTAGTATAATAATGTATTCATTTATTAACCTCACAATGATATGTTTATTTGCATATTCACAAAGTGCTCTACAACACCACCAGGCGAGTAAACCTTAGCTTATAGTGTGAGCGTTGACAACTCCGCATGGCAACGTGTGAATCTGCTCCCCTCTGCCTCAAGATGCTCTTTTGACCCCTGTGGTTAGTCCACACACGACAGCTCCTGTTCAGCAGCCCATTCCCTTGGCTTCCACTGTGGCTCTTGTCACTTTGGCTGCCCTTCTCTCGATCCCCTACAGCTCTACCAAGGTTTTGTTGGGGTTCACCAAACCTGAGCCCAGCGCCCTAGATCCTGTGCACACAGATTCTACCGATTCAAACTCAGGACGTCAGCGGGCAACATGGCACAGAGCAGCCTTCTCTGGCCTTTGATTCACACATTAGCTCTTCCATATACTACCTGTGGGGCCTTAGATGAGTTATGAGTGACTTGGCTTCTCTGAGCCCCCATTGTACTCATCTCATAGCTCATGATTTCCTAAGCTCTACAGAGCAGCCCCTGCAGGTGCTCAACCAATGCTGGTTCCCTTCCCACTTCCCCTGCCTCTCTTTTGTTCTGACCCCCTTTCCAGGGCACTCTGTTGGCTTTTGAGGCCAAGTTAGCGGGTTGTACCAAAGCCTTTAGGAAAGAGCTCACCCTTGCTCCCCTTCCCGAGTGGTAACTGATGCTTAGAGACACATGCCTTTCAGAAGCTTCTGAGTCACTTCTCCCTTGGCTGGTTTCCTTGTAGGCGGTGACACCCATTACAAAATACCAGCCCCTGTTAATACTTTGAATTCTCTTCCTCTGCCTGTCTGAAGTGTGGGAAATGTTTGACGAATGAATAAATGAATGACAGAATCCTTGGTCTGTATTCATGACCCATCTTAATCTTGCTTCCTTTCTAGGCTTTTCTCTCTCCACACCCTTCACCTCACCCTTCCCTGAAGCAAACCATCCACCTTCTCCACTCCCCTGTTCACAGAGCTTTGATATTTCATTTCCTCCTGGGAAATATCACTCCCAACTACATGTGTCATTTCCTCAGGGCCCAGTTGGATTGGCAGCTTCTCCCCCAGCCCTGAATTCTCACAGCAGTTTCTCGGGGCCTCTGTCGGGGCACTTTACATTTTCTCTCTGCTGTAATCACTCACCCCTTTCCCTTCTCCCCTGATGACTCCCTGGAGTGGGCTCCTATTTGCTTTGTCTTTTGCTCCTCCCAGTGTCCAGTGCAAGGCTCTCGTGGCCCAGTGAGTTACACTCCAGCAGATAAAGCATTTGTCAACCAGAAGGGGCCTTGGGTCTTTGGGGCCCAGATGGCTCATCCTCTAGTTGGAAAGCCAAGGCTCAAAGAGGGGAAGTAACTGGCCCAAGGTCACACAGTGGCAAAGTGAGAACTAGAACCCAAACCTCAGGACATCCAGTTGAGAGCTTTTTCCCAGTACCAGGCAAGTTCAAGCTGGCCAACTTTTGCTACCTCAACCAGGCAGAGTCAGATCAGTGTTAACTCAATACATCTACTGCACCCAAGGTCAGAAGACCCAGGAGTTGGGAATAGTATATATGTGTGTGCACGTAAGGGTAGAACCAAAGAGCCATTTAAGCATAATTCCCTGAGACAGTTTTGCTTTATCTTGTTAATAATCACAATATATATACATATATAATTTATATATATAAAACATACATACAAGTATTTTTCTCTTATAGGAACAATACATGTTTGACATGTTTGTTGTTAAAAAAAAATTGGAACATACTAAAAAGTATAGAGAACAAAGTTAAAATCATAGTTTCCTACCACCCAGAATTAACGACTTACGTTTTTTATATATTTCTTTCTAGATCTTTTTCCATGCAAGTAGGAATTCATTTCAATACTTGGGGGGGGCGGTATGGTATGTACAGTTTAGTGTCTTCTGTTTTTCATTTAGATCCTATGGCATAAGCATTTTCCCACGTTATTATAATATGCTCACAAACTCCATTTTAATGACTGCTTAATAGTTCATCGTGTGCCATGATTTTTTTTAACCACTTCTTTATTGTTGGGTGTTTATAAATGACGCTGGGAAAGAACATTCTTGAACAAGAGTCTTTGCCTGCGTTTCAGATTATTTTTTTAGGACAAATTCCTAGAAGTGGAGGGCAGGGACATTTTTAAGGCTCTCAATACTTGCTGCCAAGCAGCTTTCCAGAAACATGTACCAGTTACACCCCCACCAGCTGCATTAGAGAAGAGCCTTTTGATTCTGCCAATGCAGCAACACCTCGGGCTGAAGGAAGGCCACTCTTCCATCCAAAGCCTCTCAGCGGTCCTAACAATGGACCCCTTGTCCCACCCCCATCTCCTCTTCCCGCACTGCCCTGCATCCCTGGCTCCAGGCTTGGAACAGAGGCTGTCTGCGAGGCCTCTGTTCAGTCCAGTCCAGCCTTGGTGCCCTGCGGGGTCGGTAGAGCTGAAACGTAAGAGGTGTGCCTGTCCTAGGATGGGGTGGGGCCACCATCCTTCCAGCCTCAGGGAGACCCCCAGGGGAAGTGAGGAGGTGGGTGTGTAAGGGTTGCTGAGTCATCCGCCTCACTTGGAGAACAACCCCATCCGAGCCCAGGGCAGAGTTCTGCACATGACGAGGGGAAAGTAGACACCAGCCCCAGTGACAATGGCCACAGGGTTACTCTGGCCAGCATGTAGATGACTTCTGTTTCCCTACAGGCTCTGAAGCCCCTCCATGAATCCTCGGAAGAAGGTGGACCTCAAGCTCATCATCATCGGAGCCCTGGGGTAAGCCAAGTTCAGCTGGGGGTCTGGGGGTTGGGAAGAAGCCCCTACCCAAGAACAGTGAGACGTCCTATATTTGCTCCCACCTTGCATGGGTCCCTTTCTGATTCAGAGTGGCACCAGGGAGGGCATTCCACCCCAGGGAAGGGAGCTGAGATGGGAGAAAGAGACTGGGAGTCAGGCTACCTGGTTTCTGACCCCGGCTCTGCAGTTAACTCTGCAGTAACTAGGTATGTGAATTAGGCAAGCCATTTAGCATCTCTCTGCCCTCCTACCTCCTGCCACATACAGGAAAGACCTGACCATTTTGCTGTGAGGCACTCGGCTCTCTGCAAACTTCTCTGCTCACTTTGGTCCCTGCTTCTAGTGTCCATTCTCTAGTATTAGCAAGCTACTCAAACTGCAAATGTTAGAAATTCAAAATCTCAGAGAGAGACAGTGGTGAGAGGGTCATGGTAAGATGTTGAGAAAGGTATGGATATGTGTGTGAGTGTGTGTGTGTGTGTGTGTGTGTGTGTGTTTGTAGTGTGTCCACATGTGTCTGGGTTTTTTTCCTTAGTGTTGGAAAGACTTCCCTCCTCCACCGATTCGTGCACAAGACATTTTACGAGGACTATCAGACCACACTGGGAGCCAGCATCCTCTCCAAGATTATCATACTGGATGACACAACTTTGAAGCTACAGGTGAGCCGCCCTCTCATCCCCTCTTCAACATACACACCTGAATATCACCCCACATTCCCTGGACGGCCACTCACACAGCAATGTGCACCAGGAGCTAGAAGAGTCTAGAGCATAGATCAGTAAACTTTAATTCATGGGCCAAATCTGGTCCACCATTTGCTTTTGAAAATAAAGTTTTATTGGAACACAGCCCTGCCCGTTTGTTTACTCACGGTCTTATGGCTGCTTTCACAGTACAACAGCAGAATTGAGTAGTGGCAACAGACGGTATATAGTCTGCAAAGCTTGTTATTTACTATATGTCCCTTTATGGAAAAATTTACTGATCCCTGATCTAGAAGGGAGAGCACCAATCCAGAATTAAGAGGCCCCCTAAGGCTCAGGTTCCCTGGAAAAATTGCCAAGTGGACTTGGGCAAGTCACTCCCAAGGTCCAAATCTATCAGGTGGAAGAACAATGCCTGTCCTGATGCCCCAGGTGGAAAATGAGGACTCAGATGTGAAAGTACTCTTGGGATGTTAAATATTAGTGCAGAGATTCTGTAGTGTACATGGGTGACAGGGTGTGTGATGCCCGTGTGTGAAAGGACCTCATGCACCTGTGCCAGGGCTATCTGCCCCCTACCCAGAAAAGGAAGCTTTGACATGATGTGACCTGTTTGGGCCTACCTTCAGCCACTCATCACAGCCCCATGGAGCCTCTGTTCTTCCCCTCCAGATCTGGGACACAGGAGGACAGGAGCGATTCCGCTCCATGGTGTCTACATTCTACAAAGGCTCTGATGGCTGCGTCCTGGCTTTTGATGTCACTGACGTGGAGACCTTTGAAGCCCTGGAAACCTGGAGGGGTGATGTTCTAGCCAAAACCATTCCAATGGAGCAGTCCTACCCCATGGTGGTGCTGGGGAACAAGATCGATCTGGCAGACCGGCAGGTACCGCTGACTCATTCATCCATTCATTCACCAAACATGTGAGGACTGGCTATATGCCAGGCACTGAGTTAAGTCCCACACATACAGAGTTGAATCAGGCATAGTCCTTACCTTAAGAATTTTACAGTCTAGTAATGGATGCAGATAATTTAAAAGACAATTATGATACAATAAGATAAATCATAAGCAATCATAGAGATACACCTTGGATATTTGGGGACCATAGTGAAAGGGCATCTATCTACTCAAGCCCAGAGTATAGAAAGGGCTTCCTATAAGGAAGTGGGTTCCAGGCTGAAGAGACAGCAAGAACAAAGGTAAGAAATAGCATGATGTGAGCAATTTTGAAGGCAATTTTGTCTAGAGACAGGGAATGGAAGAATGAAGGCACCAGAAGTAGGCAGGTGGGATTTGAATTAACCTGTAGAACAGTATTTCTACCCAGGGTCAGATAGGGGGTCTGCAGTTATGAATTCTTGAAACTACAAATTTTCTGGGAAAGTAGTAATACAGTATTTATTTCTTATTAGCTTAAGCATATTCTATATCATCTGGCCAACCACTTGACAAATGATCTGCTTGCTCCATGGCTGCAGTGACCACACTTATGTAGGTGTTTACCATGGCAGTGGCATTGAGTAGAGCTCTGTTCATCGTTGCCTACTAATGAGAAGAGAATAAAAGTAGACAATTTATAAAAGATGCTCTTGTGCCAAACAAAGCCCAAAGGAAACCAAAAAGAGTGTCTGAACAAGTTGTCTTAGTGTTTCAAATAGAGAAAATAAATGGGGTTCATATTTGAACCACATTTTCACAAGTGTTCAAATGGAGAAAAGTGATAGGAGAACTGAGGCATCACTTGGAATGATGGATGGGTGGGTGGATGAATGGATGGTGGTGCTTCCAACTAAGCTATCACCTCCATAAAGAAGAGCCTCTTGTTCAGAGAGAGAGATGAGTTTGGTTCTGACATGCTGAGTTGGAGGAGCTTGGAGAACAACTAATTGGGGATGACCAGTAGGCTTTAGAACACATAAGAATGAAACTTCAAAGGAGAAGTCTGTGCTGGAAATAGAAATCTAGAAGTCATCAATTCTATGGTAACTTCAGGTTGCAAATTTAGTGTCAATTCTCTAATTACAAATATCCAATCTCAAATAAGAATCAAAGTCCTAAGTTCATTCACAGCCAAGGGGTCTCTCTTTTTCCCACTGGGGCCAGCTGCAAGTGAGAACACTGTGGTCTAGGAGGGGCATCTCATTGCCAACTTTATGTGTCTACACTTCCTCCCCTTCTCAGGATAATTTTGGTTTCAGAGCCCATCAGGAATGAAGCAAAAAGAGGGATAAGAGGTCAGGAGAAGCGGAAAGATCCTTATTTGACTGGTACTGTCTTAAGATAGTTTGTGCTCTCCCGGTCCGGTATTTCAAGCTGTCTCTTGGTGGATTACTCTTTTGGGTCCTAAGAAGCCTCCACTGGGAACATTTAACTGTACCTCCCCTGACAAGGGTCTTGCATATTCTTCCTCAACTCCTAATTTAGGAGCTTAAGAGCCATCCTCCACTCCATGGGGTCCCCTCCTCCTGCAGACACTCTTCCTGATGGGGTTTACAACAGCTCCAGGCTGCCTAGCTCTCTGTGGAGCCCGCCTCCTCTCTTTCATAAGACACACCGTGCATTCTGGCTCCATTGTAGGGCCAAGGGTAATTCATTCTCAGTGCAGTCTGTCCTCTCTCTGCCCTGTTGCCTTTTGCCTTAAATCCCTCAGATGCAATCAGATACCAATCCACTGTAGCCACCAAACTCCAGGGGTCATATGTTAACCTTTCCAAGTGGCCTCCTTGAAACCCTCTTTTGTCCAGAGGTGAGGCCTTACATGGTCTCCCTCTTAGGAGGGGTGTACCCCCCCAAAAAATCCTTTCTAACCCTCCTTTTCAATCCTTTTATATCCATGCCAGGGGTGTTAGAGTCGTCTAGCAGATTCTTGGTCATGAACCTTTGGAAATGTGCACAGTCCCAGGGGTGGTCTGTCTCCCAACCAACTTGATACCTGGCATCAATCACACTGTAGTGTCTCTGCCAAAACTTCCATTTCACATCTTGCTTCATATACCTGCAAGTCGTGGGGTGGGCAGTCGAGGGAGTTCAAGACTGAGAGTGCGACGTTTCCTCAGTGAAATAAGAGGCACCATCTTCTGCTGAGAGAGAGGAGGAAGGGAGCCCAGGAGGAATCTCAAGAATCATGGTGAAGCTGTGCCAGTTACTCTGCAGAGAAACAGGTGAAGGAGCTAGTCAAGGACAAAGACCAGAACTGATGGGTGACACCAAGGGCTCAGGGAGACCAGGAGTTTGAAGTGGAGTCTATGTTGTGTTTTTCTTCAACAATGGTACATGGGGTAAAAGCCAGGGACCTGATGGAAGGTTTTTCCAGACAAGAGTAGCTGAAGAACAGAGCTGCAAGGGCACTCGCTGAGAACCCATGGAGGAAAGAGGAGAGACAAGAAGAGGCTGAAGAGCCAGGAGGCTGTCAGAGGTTGAGGAACAGGGCAGAAGGAGGGAGGGGAAAGGAGAGCAGACAATGGAGGCCCTGGGTCTGGGCCTGGGAAGGAGAGGCTGAGTGGAGAGAAGGTGAAGACGGCTGCAGGGGAAGGAAGTGTGAGGCTCTCGTGAGCGTTGGGGGCTGCGTGCAGAGGAAGTTTCACGAGATTGCAAGTGTTCAGTGAATCAGGGGGTACCTGGCAGGATGGGAGGCATAGGTGATGACTCAGAGGGGTAGAGGGGGTCCAATCCCAGCTGCAGGATGATGAGCTTTGTTCTGCAGAGAGAGGAAGAATAAAAGTTTGAAAGAAGTAGCAAAGACCCAGGCAAGCCCAACCAGGTCTCTGGGGTCTGTACTGAGTAGGGTGTGGAAATAACCCGCACTGGAGAGGGTGACAAGGGAAGGGCTTGAAGGAAGGCAGAGCAGGAGGAACAGAGGTGAAGAAGTGCTCGCAGCCATGAGATGAGCACAGGGAAGTGGAGAGGAGGAACTGGAAGTGGGGAGAACAGAGGGACTTCAATCCAGAGACCCAGGATCGTGGAGCCAGAGGTGAGGCTGGGAAGCGGCTGCCCGCAAACGGCACAGACCCAGCAGGGGATGCCGCCAGTCGTTGAGAGGCACACCCTGGGCTTGGAGAGCCAGTCTGGAGACAGTCCCCGCTCGCACAGGCTTGAGTGGATAAGAGCTGAGGGCCACCGGAAGGAGCACCTTCTCTGGGCTCAAATTCGTGTGTGTCCTTGGCCAGTTCCAGCTTCTTTGTGAAATAGAGACCAGACTCAGATTTCATGAGGTTGTTTGAGGATTATAGGCAATGATGCCTATAAAGCACATGGCAATCTTAATACGTGGAAGTGACTGTTCCCCTCCTTAATTTAATACCTCCGAGGTGTGGGCTGGGAAGATAGGGAAGCTCTTCCTACTTAACAAAGAGAAAATGAATATTTAAAACATATATGTTAGATGTGGGATGATGAAAAAGCTGTGGAAATGAGCAGTGGTGATGGTTACACAATGATGTGAATGTACTAATGCCACCGAACTGTACACTTAAATATAGTTAAAATGGTAAATTTTATGTTTACGTATATTTTACCACAATCAATCAATCAATCAATACCTCACCAGGATAATTTTAAAGAAATTGCTGACTTAGATTTTTCTTAAAACCCCTACTCCTTCTACACAAGGTAAAAGTGAAAAAAAATTAGTTTATTAGAAAGAACAGTTCTGCTAGCATCTATGCTATGAAGAATTTATTCACTAGGATGTGCATTCTTTCTCTACACTCAGGCAGTTTCTGACTTACTGCTGATTCATAACATTGGGATTATGTTTTCTTCATTATTTTTGAGTGGTTTAAGATGTATCTGACATACTAATCTCAACACACACAATTGATCATTTTAAATGCATATGAGGTATGGGGATATATGTATATGTATAGCTGATTCACTTTGTTATAAAGCAGAAACTAACACACCATTGTAAAGCAATTATATTCCAATAAAGATGTTAAAAAAAAAAAGAAAAAAGAATAAATAAATGCATATTAGGGAATTCCCTGGCGGTCCAGTTGTTAGTACTCCGCGCTTCCACTGCAGGGGGCACAGGTTCGATCCCTGGTTGGGGAACTAAGATCTCACATGCTATGCGGCGCAGCCAAAGGCAAACAAACAAACACATTAATTAATTAAATGCATGTGAGGCGGCGCGGCGGAGAGGCCCGGAGAGCCGGAGCAGGCTTCCATGCCCCCACCCGCCCGCTACAGATGCGCGGCAGGGCAGGGGGCGGGGCTAGGGGCGGGGCCGATCGATCTTCTCCGGCTCCGACGTCCTCGGCCTGCCGGGTTAGCCCCGGTCGGCTAGGGTGCGGCCGCGGGAACAGCGCTTGCGGATGATGTGGGGCAGCGGTCGCCTGGCGGGTGCTGGGGGTGACGGGGCGGCCGTGACCGTGGCCTTCACCAACGCTCGCGACTGCTTCCTCCATTTGCCGCGGCGCCTCGTGGCCCAGCTGCATCTGCTGCAGGTAACGCGCCTGCCCCGGACGAGCTTCCCGGCCCCGAGTCGGGGCACCTGGTGGGCAGTCTGCAGTCGGCCGGGCCCCAGGTCTATTAGGGGCGCAGCGGCCGCTCAGGCCTCTCCCGGCGGCGGGACGCGGGCTGCTTTCCCCGGGCCGCCGACCGGTTCAGAGGCCAGACTGTGGGCCGGTCTGGGCGGTCTTTGCAACCACACCACGTCTAGTGCAGCCCCGGGCCTTTGAGTTAACTTGCCGCATTCCAGGTCTTTTACTCGGTGAAACTGGGCTTTCAGACATCCTGATATTCTGCCACTGCGTTCAACTATTTCTCACTCCAGGTTGGAAAAGCTTTTGAGAAGTCGGGTTTGTTTGTCTTTTTGGGTTTTGTTTTGTTTCATTTTTAAAGAGTGTTTTTCCTACCAATGATCTCCAGGTGCCTGCACGGCTGTGGCCTGGGCCTCCAGAAGGAGGGGCAGACTTGGTTTGTGGAGCCCCTGTAGGTTAACAGAGACTGAGCCCTGTGTCCCACCAGCGGGATAGGTTAATAAGATGAAGGTTCTTCCAGCGTCTCCGTTGCTCGGACCACCTCTGAGGTGTGCTGGGAATGTGCAGTGGGATTATGCATACTTGGACGTATGTAGTTAGGATTACTTGAACCTCTGCTTTCAGTTGCCGTCTGAACATTGTGATTGTGGTAGTTCATAGCTCTAACCACATCCCTACTTTCATTATTTTAAAATAGAGGCACCTGGTCTACGAGTTTGAGTGTGCTTCTGGGGGCAAAAGGATAGAATATTCGAAATCTTTGAAAATCCTGGATGCCTAGTACCCCACTACTGGCTAATCCTTGCAGGAAATATTGAAGAGTTTGCAATAATTTCAAATGTCCCACCTTTCCATTTTAGTAACTACTTTTCTAGATTATATTTGCCCCGTCTTTCAAAGCATGTTAATTTCAACAGATCCTGCCATTATTTCTTTTACCATAAAGTAGGTAGTCTCTTGGCCCTGATGAGCTCCCTTCATGGCAGGAGATGAGTTAGTTATGTCACCAAATCCCAGGTAGATCCTGCCTGCCCTGTGCTCAGTCAGCTTTGATGGAAATTGTCCACAGTGCCTTCAAATCTCCACCTAATGAGTTTATAGGAAACACTCCCCACCTAATGAGTTTATAGGATTGCTTCCTTACAGTAGCTCTAAAATGTGGATGCTGTGTTACATTCATCACTATTTAGGAATTTAGTGGTCTTGATCTATTTTAAAAATTTTTGGCCTTCAATAAGTATTCATAAGAATTAATTCATAGATATATTTTTGAAACTTAAATCTCTTTAGCCTTGGAACAAACTGTTGTTTCTGTCCAGCCTATATCAGCAGAATAGGCCAACTTTTCTCCCCAATTAGAAAAGTAATACATGTTTTATAGGAAATTTGGAAAGCATGGAAAATTATAAACAAGAAAATAAAGTTACCCATAATCCCCAAACCTAAAGATAACTAATGTTAACAGTTTGAATCAAATCTTCTAGTTTTGTTTCTAAGCTCTATTTTTAACAGAAATGGAGTCCTACACACACCCTTATATGTAGTTTTGTATCCTGATATTTTCCCTTAGTGTTACTATAAGTGTTTTATTTTGTTAAAAGGTAATTGTCATTTTTAGTGGCTAATTAGTATTCTGTCATAAGTTTGCCGTTATTTAATTGTTCACTGTGATGGAACGTTTATATTGTATTCAATTTTTAGACATTAAAAGTGATACTGTAATTATATTTTAATAAAAGTTAAAAATAACATAATCTTTGTTGTATAATATATAATAAAACATTGTTTTATTTTCTGGTTATTTAGGATAGGCTCCCAGAATTATTGAGTTAGAGGGCATAGATAATTGTTAAAGTAGAAAGTCATGAGTTGGGAGTTAATAGGTTGAATTACTTTACTTCAGCTGAAGCATTGAATACGTAATACAGATAATACTGTAATGGGTAAAGAGTCAGAATGATGATTTTCTGGCCTGTGTCAGATTTTCCTTTTTTTCTTTCAGTTTTGAGATATAATTGGCATACAGCCCTGTGTAAGTTTAAGGTGTACAGCATAATGATTTGACTTACATGCATCATGAAATGATGACCATAGTTGGTTTAGTGATATCCATCATCTCATATAGATAAAAAATTATAGAAGTAGAAAAAAACGTTTTCCTTGTGATGAGAACTCAGTGTTTACTCTCAACAAGTTTCATATATATTAATGCAACAGTGTTCATTGTATTTATCATGTTGCAAAAGGCTTTAAAAATACGGATGTTCTGGTTCTTCCTCAGTCCTACTGAATCAGAATCTTGGGGAGTGGGCTTCAGGCACCTGTAGTTTTAGAAATAACTTAAGGCTACTTGGATGCACAAAAAGTTGGGACCCGCTGTTCTAGAATCATAGAATGTTGATGGTGAAAGAGACCTTAGGTATCTAGGTCATTTCTGTACTTTCATGCATGAGCAAACTGGCCAGTCCATTTCCCTGCAGTTAATTTGCCCTCGTCTGTAACTCACCTGCATCATCCACCCTCGCCTCCTCGCTGTTTCTTCCATAACCCAGCTCCTTCCCACTTCTGTACTCTTACTCAAGCTATTCTTCTTCCCTAAAGCATTTTTCCTCATTCCATGCTTTTAAAAACAGCATAATTGTACCTCCTCCACATAGTTTCAGATTCTCTGTTGCCCACATTTGTCTCCTTTTCAAAACTTCACTGCAGTGTTTATGTGACACAGCTCACTTGTTATATTCTGTTCTGTGTTTTAAGTATTGTCTTCTTTTGTTTATCCAAGTCCTGTTTCAGGACTGGGTACCCAGAGGATGCTTTAACTCAGGATTTCTTAACCTTGGCACTACTGACATTTTAGGCTGGGAAATTTCCTGTTGTGGGGGACTGTCCTGGGTATTGTAGGATATTTAGCTGCATCTTTGGCCTCTACCCACTAGATGCCAGCAACACCCCTCCTCCTGGTTGTGACCAAAAATATCTGGAGACATTGCCAAATGTCTCCTGGGGGAGAAAATCACCCTCAGTTGAGAATTACTACTGTAGCTTAGTTAACTTTGTCTGCGTTACTGAAACAGGGGAGAGGATTCATATCCACACGGAGAGCAACCAAATGAACCTAAATCACCCTCCAGAAATAGCCATTTTGTCATTTCCTTTGTGTTACCCAGGCCTCGGACCTGGCGGATCCTAAGGCACTGCAACCTATGGTTTCACCCAGCAATTTCCTTCAAGTGATATGGATACCATGGGTTTGGGCAAAAGCAGGTCAGTCATTTGTTGATTAGATTGAACTCCTGGAAAAGGGGCTCCCTTCTCTCTAGGCTGTCCTTTTCTTCTCTCTACCTGAGGGCCCAGGGGCTCTGTGGTCCAAGTGAATGATTTTTGATCTAAAAATGAACTCAGAAGATTAGTCTGCAAAGTTTACTGAATCCAACTGAACATATATTATGACTTTATGGGGGCTGATTACCTACCTTCTGACCAAATGAATAATTGAAGTATTTTTCATATTTAATGAAGTTGATTTTTCCGTTTTCCACCCCCCCCCCCCCCCCCCCCCCCCAACCCCCCCCCCATTTCATATTTCCTTATTTAACATCTGGTGTTTAAAGTTTCTTCATATGAAATAGGGGAATTGATCGCATTATATGTCAATGACTGATGAAACCCCGTAGAAAGTTTTTGGGGGATTGGTCACCTTGACTCTTATAATCTCAGCTCACATAGTTACAGCTGACCTAGTAACTTTGGACTTTGACTCCAAATCTGAGTCTCTCTCTACTGTGTCACATTGTTCTCAGTGGAAAGATTTTGTCAGCCAGAGTGGTTGAACTGTCCTGTAAAGAATTGTAAGAAGGACTTCCCTGGTGGCGCAGTGGTTAAGAATCCGCCTGGCGATGCAGGGACACAGGTTTGAGCCCTGGTCCGGGAAGATCCCACATGCCACGGAGCAACTAAGCCCGTGCGCCACTACTACTGAGCCTGCACTCTAGAGCCCATGAGCCACAACTACTGAAGCCTGCATGCCACAGCTACTGAATCCCGTGCGCCTAGAGCCTGTGCTCCGCAACAAGAGAAGCCACTGCAATGAGAAGCCCGCGCACCACAATGAAGAGTAGCCCCCGCTCACCACAACTAGAGAAAGCCCTCGCGCAGCAACAAAGACCCAATGCAGCCAAAAATAAATAAATTTAAAAGTATATAAATTTATTAAAAAAAAAAGGATTAGCCAGAAATAGACTAACATGGTTGATATTCACATGGGAATATCAGTAATTCCTTTTTTCCCTTCCAGGTTTATATATTTCCCAAGGTTTCTTTAATAGGTTTGTAATTTTTAAATCATAGAAAACATTTTTTAATCCTTAAGCACAGACATACATATTTTATATAATTGCTCTTAAGAAGAATAAATTTTATATTTTGCTTTCTTTTACTTATGTTTCCATAGTTCAAGACTTTTAAAAATTATTATTTAAGAAGCTGCGTAATATAAAACTTTTGGAATGTACATAAGAAGCTATTAACAGTAATTACCTCTGGGAACAGGGACCAGCCCTCACATTTTATGCTTTTATACTTTTTGTACTTTTACCATGTATTACTCTTCTAATAAATAAATACTATTACATTTTTATTGATTAAAAAAAAATGCATGTGAGATGGAAAAGCATCATAAATAAAAGTCTGCAAAGTGGACTAATTTTGTCAAACATTTGACCTCTGATGAACAAGCCAAATTGTAACAGGGAAAGTAAAATGTTAATAGTATGTTGTCAGCCAAAACAAAATCAATGGAAGTAACACTTCAAAATTTTCATACTTCCCATGTCCCCACGGCTGACACCCTGAGTTTATTTCCACAGTCAGAGCCTAAATTATAAATAGCTGTTATTTTATAAATAAAAGAAGACAAGATGATTTTTAACATCATGAAGCTGTAACTAGAATTGGAAGGGGAAAGTGCTGTGTGGGTCATTTTCTTCGCAGGGCGACATTCTGAGGTTGAGTGGGAGAGGTGAGGGGATATAAAAGGAATGTTAATTTGCAACACAATCTCAACTGACATTCTAGAGTGTGTATTTAATCACTCCATAAAAACCAGACAGAGAATGAGCCGGGAGAAGTGAGAGAAAATGTCTGTCATAACCGGACTCTGGGCAGGCCCAGTCACTGTCAGTGGTAGAGAAGGGACAGAGAGGTCATCGGGCTGTAGGTGTGGGCTTGTCTTCCTAGCTTTGTCTCCGGGTGACCTTGGGCACCAGTCTGGGCTTCAGCTTCTCATGCCGTAGCATATGAAGACTCTCCCTGCCTCTTGGAGAATCAGAGGCACTTGACTTCATTGCAATTTACTACCATTTTTCCTGCAACTCCTGAGCACCGATGATGTGCCCGGAAAAATGCTCATTAGCTGGTGGCCGCGGGGCGGCGGCAGGATATAAAGAAGGGGGAGCAATGAGAAGGGTAAGTCCAGTCCTTGCCCTAAAGTCTTTTTTTTTTAACTTTTTTTCTTTTCTTTTCTTTCTTTCTTTCTTTTATTTATTTATTTTTGGCTGCATTGGGTCTTCATTGCTGCATGTGGGCTTTCTCTAGTTGCGGCGAGTGGGGGCTACTCTTCGTTGAGGTGCGCGGGCTTCTCATTGCCATGGCTTCTCTTGTTGCGGAGCGCGGGCTCTAGGCACACCTGCTTCAGTAGTTGTGGCGCACGGGCTTAGCTGCTCCGCAGCATGTGGGATCTTCCCGGACCAGGGCTCGAACCCGTGTCCCCTGCATTGGCAGGTGGATTCTTAACCACTGCACGACCAGGGAAGCCCACCCTAAGGTCTTTTAAAGAACTTTAAAAGATGCAAAACCTTTGGGATTCCAAAGATGCCATCAAGGTATTATGACAACCTGTTAATTCCTAATGATTATTTATTTGTGTGTTACTAGTGAGGAAAATAATAATCAGCCATGTGGCCATCCTTGATTCTTCATCCAAATAGTTCAGGATTTTCCCGGAGCTGTGAGGCTTCTTGGATGCTCACCAGACCAGGGACATCTATGCTCCACAGAAGAGAGCAGTCGTGGCCAGTTCGGGGGCCCCTCGCCCCAAAAGGCAGGAGGACCTTAGAGATCAGAGGCCAAGACCAGGGCCTGGACTCTCTCCCTGCTCTGCTCAAGTGCAGCAGCTCCGGGGAGACTGAGCGTGGGGGGCCAGAGGTGTCATCCGGGCTCCCCAAAGGGCAGACTGCTTAGCTGACCCCAGTTTCTCCCCTCCAGTCTTAGGAAGCGAGCCTCACAATACCAGAGCAATGCCACTGGACAACAGAGGCTTTGTGAAAGAGAGCCATGAGCCCCTGGGCCCTGCTGCCACTCCTGAGGCCGGGACAGCAAAGGCCAAAGAGACAGGGGACAGTGATGGTTCCTTTAATCCCAGTAAGCTAGACTTCCCAGAACCTGCAGGAGACAATTTGACAAGGAACAGTCTCAGATCTCCCCCTGGCTGCCCTGGGTTCAGGGAAAGGGGCAGAATGATTCTTTCTCCAGGAGAAAAACCTTGGCTCCCTTAAAGTGAAATAATGGTTATAAAGTATCAGGCACAGCAAATATCAATATATGGTCATTCCCTCTTCCCCAAAATAATTGATTAGACTAAACTCAGTTGAACCAATTGTCTTTGGAAGTAACCCACAGGGCTGCCAGAACATTCTCCAATCTAACATCCTCAAACTGTGACTGGCGTTTGCATTTGGGTAGAGACGTATTCATTCAGCCTGTACTGAGTGGCTCATGGTGCCAGGCCAAGAGCTAAAAGTCCTGACCCTGAGTTCAAGAAACCTGCAGTCCGGTGGGAGAGACAGAACAGCAGCACAATTCTTGTGCAGTGCCCTGAAGAGGGCAGCGCAGGTGCCATGGGAGCACTGAGCTGTGGCTGGCTGCAGCCTTTCTTAGCTGTGTGATCTGAGGCAAGCTGCGGAAACTCCCTGAGGCTCAGTGTTCTTATCTATAAAGTGAAGCTAAAAAGACCCATTTCACAAGGTTGTTAGAGGATTAAGTGAGTAAATATGATCAGATGTCTAACCTAGTATCTGGCCCAGAGTGGGAGCTTACCAACTGTTCCAAAGACTCTACCCTGGGGAAGAAGGGTTAACAGGGACCTGAGTCTCTGCCCAGCAGCGTGGGCCTGGTCAGCCAGCTCAGGAGAAGGAAGCCCTCCCTCCCTGGCTAGTGTCTGTTATGTCCACCTCCCTTTGAAGGGACTGAGGAAGGAGTCAATGGCAGTAGGAAGCTCCTAGTGTAGACCTTAAGAAGATGGGATAGTGCAGAGGGCTCTAATTCTGCCAAGGCTGTATTCAAGCCCTGCTCAGCCCCACACACTCCAGTCCTCGGTCTCCTCGTGTGTAAAATGGAGCTAACAATAGCCACTTCATTGGCTTATGTTAAAAAATAACACGTGGGGCTTCCCTGGTGGCGCAGTGGTTAAGAATCCGCCTGCCAGTGCAGGGGACACGGGTTCAAGCCCTGGTCCGGGAAGATCCCACATGCCGTGGAGCAACTAAGCCCGTGCGCCACAACTACTGAGCCCGTGAGCCGCAACTACTGAAGCCCGTGTGCCTAGAGCCCGTGCTCCGCAACGAGAGAAGCCACTGCAGTGAGAAGCCCACACACCGCAACGAGGAGTAGCCCCCATTTGCCGCAACTAGAGAAAAGCCCGTGCGCAGCAACGAAGACCCAACACAGCCAAAAATAAATAAATAAATTAATTAATTAATTTTAAAAATAATAATAACACCTGTAAACTTACAGACACATGGAAGGTTCTCAATAAATGAGAGTGGTGGTGGGGAAGGTGGGGCTGTGGTGATGGTGATAATCATGGTGGGGATGGGGACACAGGAACAGTGATCATTTCTTCCCCTCATGCAGGTGCCACAGGAGGTAGCCCAAGACTGGTGTAAAGAGAAGGATATTCCCTATTTTGAAGTCAGTGCCAAGAATGACATCAATGTGGTACAAGCCTTCGAGATGCTGGCCAGTCGGGCTCTGTCAAGGGTGAGTGGCACCTGCCAGGGCTGCCCCCTAGGATGGGGGAACTCAGGAGCGTCCAGAAAAGTATATATCGGGAGGGACGTGGGTGGGACAGGATTGCTCATCATCTTAATTAATTAGTTGTTGAATGGGCTCAACGGTACTCCAATTCTGTAACCACAGAATGCCAGAGGCATAAAGCTTTCTTAGAATCCATCATCAGTGGTCCCTCAATCCGGCTAATTATCATTTGTGGAGTTTCTAAAAAATAACAGTTCTATACCTCACCCCTGGAGACTCTAATTTAGTAAGAGTTTGAGAAGTAATGCTCTAGTTCAGTCCCCACTGATGGGAGAGAAGCCCCAAGGTGCCAAGTATTGGTCCAAGTGGAATAATGAAGCCTGCGGGAGTTGCTGTCATCCTCCAATCAAAATGATGGATAGATGTAGACCACTTGGTGTAGTCTCTCAACAAGCATGTGTTGAGTATGTCACGTGTGTCAGGTCCCGTCCAGGGCTCCGGGGTCCCTTGCTCTCGTAAGGGAGACAGATCGGCCCAGGAGTGGCTGCAGGGCAGGCTCTGTATGGTGGGCAAGGACTGGTGATGGGGCCCCAGAGGAGGGACACACAGCCCACACTGCAGGGGAGAGAGAGAAGAGGAAGACCAGGGAAGGCCACCTGGAAGTATTAGCAGGGTTTTAATGCCATTCTGATATAGAGTTCAGAAACTCTGAAGAGTATCCGTGAGAGATTGGCACGGGGAGGGGCTCAGCAAGTTTCATTATTCTGCCATATGCAATCAAGGTGGGCTTCTTAGAAATGGGGAGAAGGTCATCACGGCAGTGATTCTGAATTGAGGAAAGGAGCGAATGAGGATGGGCAATCGGAGGGCTCCCCTCTGTGGAAGGGCCTGCTGTCACAGGGTCTGCCTGGCCCTGCCCTGCGGGTTGTCCACAACGGAGAGGGACAGCAGCCACCCCTAGCAGCTGCCCAGGGAGAGGGCTCGAGCTTGCCATCCTTACAGCCCATTGCCTTAATCTCAGAGTTTGCCCCCATGCGCTATTATTAATGCTTCCCCTCCTGGCCCCCAGCCCTCACTGTGTCATGTTAAAAGGAAGCAGAGGGGCGGCTCTCTCCAGCACATGGTCAAGAAGTGCTGCTCTATCACACAGTCAGTAACACAGACGTGCCTGCTCATGCCGTCCCCTGGAAGGTGAGGGATGCTGTTTGACCTCGTAGCGTGACGCGTGATCACTGAGCCTCCACGAACACAGGGCAGTGATCGCCAAGTGCTTAGTCGCAGGGAAGCTCCGTCAGCCCACAGCCAGCCAGTGTCTGTGCGTAGTTAGCCTCTGTCCTTTCTGGAGAAGGAGTGTCCTTCATTCTTGAAACTATGTCCTTCCTGCTGTGTCACTTTTATGACACAGTGATGTTAGTGGATGGTAGTTTGTCTGCTTGTTTTTTTTTCCATTGTCCTTACTTGGCAAAAGAATGGATTGGCGACCCCATGTCAGTCCCTCACAATGATGGGGGAAATTTACTGATGAGAAGTTTGGCGGTCACGGGTGTGATACCTGCAGTCAGACTGACCTGGGTTTGATCCTGCCCACATGCTTTCAAGTGGACCCCTGGGCAAGACATATGACTTTTCTGAGCCTCAATTTCCTCATAAGATGGAAATAATGCCATCCCATAAACATTCTTGAGTTGTCAGGCTAGGGCTGGAGATGTGGACCTCAGTGGCCCCACGGTCAGGTAAAGGAGTAAGGCATCCGAAATAGGAGGTCATGCAGAGAGAACAGACTTGTGGTTGCCAAGCGGGGGGAGGGGGGAGGGGGGGGAAGGACTGGGAGTTCGGGGTTAGCAGATGCAAACTAGTATGTATAGAATGGAGAAACACCAAGGTCTTATTGTCTGGCACAGGGAACTATATTCAATATCCTGTAATAGGCCATAATGGAAAAGACAAAAAATACAGATTTACAAAACAAAAAAGAAAACAAATAGACTGTCATGGAGTGAGGTAAGTGCCATGGGCCGGGGCGGGGAAGGGACATGGCCAAGGCATCGAGGTGGCTCAGAGGTGCTGGTGGCGAGGGTGGGCAAGGATGCCTGCCCAGAGAGGTGGCGTGTGAGTTGGAGGTTGAAAGGTCATATGCAGTTTGCATGGGGGACATGGTAGGCCGTTGAAGGCATGAGCAAGAGCCGCAGAAGGGCGGAGAGAAGGGCGTCGCAGAGGCCCAGGCGTGAGTCCACAGTGCTCATGTGAGGGACCACTGTGGGCTCCGTCTGTAAGAGGAAGAACCGTGGCATGGAGGGAAGTGGGGCCGCTGGGCCGAGGTGAGCGATGGGGCTCTCAAGGCCAACAGCACCAGACCATGAAGGCCTGGTGAGCCCCAACCAGACCTTGGACTTCATGCTGTAGGCCCATGACCTCTAGACCCGCTGCCAGACTCCCAGGGCACACAGGGGCCCAGTCGGGACCTGGAGGCCGGCAGGGCGCATCTTCCAGCAAGGTCTCTATTATTCAGAAATCTGGAAGAGAAACATGTCACCCTAAAATAAACATAATTACTAGAGCACAGAATGTAAATTCTCACATGGATTTTTAAGGTGAAACTGGAGTTTCCAAATCTATACTTTAAAATCAAACAGGAGTTTTCAGGGACATTTCCTACAAGTACCTCTCCCCTCCTTTCCAGGAAGGTCATGTGCTCATTCACACCAGCCCAGAGTATTTGGAGAGGAAGACGTGAGAGGTGCTGCTAGAATAAGGAGGGAGCCGCAGCCTGGGGTGGGAAGAGCTGGGCTCTGAAGCCGGGTGAGTCTGGCTTAAATCCTGGCTCTACCTCTTACTCACTGTGTCCCTGACAAGTCATACAGCCTCCCCTAAGCCATCACTTCCTTCCCTTTAAAGTACAAGTAATAGTATCTTCTTCATAGGGTTGTTGCCAGGGCTAAATAAAATAACATGGTAGCACAGAGAAGGCATTAAATAAAAGGTAGCTATTTTTAAATGAAAGCTATGGCTAAGGGCTTTCAGCAGGGAAGTTTCATGCTGCAGGGAGGATGGGCTTGATGTGTGGTTCAGAAGGTCCGGACATGAGAAGATGAAGATGGCAAGGACGGTATAGATTAAAGAGACTTTGGAGGGAGAACCATCAGGGGTTGATGATTATCAAATGTAGGAGAGAAGGAATCAGGAGCTGTTGAGATTGATACCGAGGTTTCTAGCTTGGCAAACGGAGGGATGATTGATTAGTGATGCTATAGACCAAGATAGAAAAGAGGGGAAAGCAAAAGCGTCCCAAGAGGAGGAGGCAATGGAGCACATGGCATTTGGGGTTCCTTGAGGTTCCTTGGAATGTCTGAGTTCTGCCGTGAGCTCTGGATGGAAACAGCAGCTTACAGGTAGACCACCAGAAGAGATACTCGGTTTACATTTTGAAAGGAGAGAAGGTAGTTAGTTACTTTAGTTTCCCAATCTGGCCACCTTCAAGGATTAGGGTATTTAGTTATTCCAAAATATGACTAAGAATGCCCTCATAATCAAAGAAGGGACACCCACCTGCTTTGGGGGATTTGGGATGACGGGATTTTGCTCTACCAAGTTGGCAATACCAACCCTGCTGGGGCTGGTCAGGCCCGGCATGAGCTGCAGCATGGAAGCCCAGTTCCTTTTGGATTAATTAGAGAAAGACAAACTTGCCATATCCGGGAGGGAAGCAGGCTGACAGGCAGGTAAGCTTAGTGAAATTATAGGACTTTTATGAAGTCGTCAGGATGTAGGATCTAAAGTCAGGGCTATGAGGTGACCAGGCTTGGAGAGACAGACTCCCACAGTCACATCCCCACTGAAATGATGCATTAGGATACTATGGTGTTACTTTACAGTTAGACATGCACATACTTGCTAAGACGACTGGGGTCTGGAGAAAAGAATTACACAGGAAATCTAATTATGGACTGCCAGTGACTTGGAAGGTTTGCAGGAAACCTGAGGAGCGAGATGATGCCATTATCGAGTGAAATGATGTCGTAAATGGGAAGAGCTCAGAGCTGACTTGGACCTGGGGAGGATGTGACTATTATTGGGTGAAGAGAGCTGGCATGAAGACCTCAGGCTTTGCCGGTGTAATGAACGAGGGCATTTCTCACACCTTCAAAGGCAGCACTGTTTGTTCCTCGGATAAAGTGCAAAGCAACTCAGAAAGCCCTCAGCTTAGACTCTCCCTCCCAAAGGCTGGCATCGAGGACAAGTCACGGGCTCTGTTCATGATCCCAGCTGGGCCTTCTGTGGATGTGAGGGTGAGGCATACCCAGGGGTGATGAATCAACAGGCCCTGCCCCCTGGGTCCAAAAGACCCAGCTAGGAAAGTTCCTGATCCCAGGCAAGGTCTCTTTGATGTTTATGGTGAGACGGGGACCAGGAAAGTACAAAAATCAGAGAATCTTTTCAAAAGCCTGTCTTTCTGGGAGAAGTGGATCAGTCAGCTTAAAACGGGACTTAAACAGTAATGCTCTGCTTCTCCTTGTCCCTCCCTGTGAGGCTCAGAAGGGTCAGGATTTTAACTACAACCAGCTCAGGGGAGTGAGCGGGCCCTGCAGATGGGGCCAACTGGAGGACTGGATGGTGTCCCGGGCGGTGCAGCCCCGAGCCCGCACAGCAGACCTGGGCAGTGCTGGGGGAAGGAGCCTCAGGCACCTCAGGGAAGGACTGTGCTCCTTCAGGGTGAAGGGCTGGGGAAGGCCTGTGGTGCGTGGGGCCAGGTCGCCAAGCAGTGGGCTAGGATCCTCCCCAGCGCAGGGGAAGATGGAACTGGGGTGTGGAGACATCCCCAGAGGGCCAGGCTTTCATTGGGAGACACTGCCCCCCACTCCCCAACACTAATCTTTCCTAATGCAAATATATATATATATATATATAACAAATAAAATTCTAATAGCGCCAAAGAATTTGCTGAGGGCTACTCAAGGCCCATCATCCAGGCTGACTAAGGGTAGCTGGTGCTCTGCTGGCCCGGACACCCTACCAGGCAGTGGGTGAGAAATGGGGGCTCTTCAAGAAGCAAACAGTGGGAAGAAGGGCTGGGTCCCAGGCCCGGTGCCCTGAGCTCTGTGCTGTCAGGCTAACCTACTGCTCACTGTCTGGTGGTGGCAGCGAATGATGGGCCATCAGGGGACCTTCTCATGTGTCTTGGGGGGTGACCATCATGAGGGTGACACAGGCAGGTCTGACACAGCCTCCTGGGGTCCAGAGTCACCGGCACTAAGGGTTTGGTTGACATTCACCAGCTGGGCACCATGGCCGGAGCCCAGGAGCCATGGAGGAGAAAAAAATCAGTGCAGGCACAACCGCTCTTCTGGAAATTGTCCCCTCAGAGGGGCACTTGAGACAGGCAGCCCCACAGGGGGCTCTGTCCAGCTCAGGTCTACACCAGCGTGTCCACTTACCCACTCACCCTCACACACACCACCAGCTGCCGGGAGAACATGAAGGCTGGGAGCTCGGAGACTGGGGGGAGCCTTGGCCAAGGAAAGTGATCCCTCGAAGAAGAGACCCTTCAGTGTGTAGAACCCATCTCCTTGAGGAAGGATGCCCTCCCCCGCCCTCACCCTTGAACCAAGCTGGGTGGGTCATAGGTGAGGAGTGGCCAGCGGGGTGGGGAGTGGCTTGCTAGATTGAGAAGGGGCTTTCTCTGGACATCATTGGGACAGGAGACTTTGGGAGGGTGGGCAAAGAAGCAAAAAGGCCCAGTAGAAACATCGAGTCTATTTTAGGGAGGGCTCCCTGGACATGGGAAGTTCAGAGAATGGTGGGAGGTTGAGAGGTGGGCATGGTGAGAGAAGGTTGGGGTGTGGGGACGTTTGCAGGGAGAGGTTTCCTGCAGAAATGAGGAGTGGGCCGTCATCATCTCTGCCTGAGGGCAAACGTCACCTCAGTTGTCCCCTCTGGAGAATGGCAATTTACAGGACCTGGCTGGAGGTCAGGAGACCTGGGCCTCTAATGCAGCCGCCCACCTGCTCTGGGCTCCTGGGAAGGAGCTGGAGGAGGAGGTGAGGAAGGAGGGGGCAGGGAAGACTTCCTCCCCTGGGCCTCAGTTTCCCAGCTGCACAAGGTGGGGGAACAGAAAGCCCGACCACCATTGGCCATTAAGAAATAGAGGGCAGGTGGGGCTCTGCCTGCCAGGATGCAAACGCTGACTCCTCTTTTCCTTCTCCAGTATCGAAGCGTCTTAGAGAATTACCTCACAGACTCCATCAAGCTCTCACCAGAAGGCCAGTCCAAGAGCAGCTGCTGCTGACCTTCCAGACTCCCGCTCTGCACACCCAGGGACAGAGCATGCGCAAGGCCTGGTCATCCTGGGCCCCCAACAGCCCCACTGCCCGCCGAAGCTCAGATGGCAGTCCAGGCTCTGCGGCCAGAGCCCTGAATCCCTCACATCTGCGCGGGACCCAGAACCAGAGGGCGGCCCTGCCTCAGGCTGAGTGTAGAGAGGCCGGGGCTGGGCCCTTGAGCCTGGATGAAACCCCGGATGCCACAGCCAAACCCCAGAGGAGTCACGATTCCCTCGTGGACTCCAGCTTTCTTGCCACACGCCCTTCCCAGCCACACCCCTGCTCCAGAACGCACATCTCTGCAGACAGGCCGCTCTCTCTGGAGTCCTGTTATATTCTCCTACGGACTGGCCTTCCTCAGCCCAACCACCACACCCCCCAAGAGCCACAGCACAGCTTTGGACAAGGGTACAGCTCAGGCTCCCTCGTAACCGGGGCCAGGGAGTGAGGGTCTACCTCAACCCCTGGCAGCAGCTGTTCAGACCGGGGGCACTCCCGTTTGTCCCCTCCAGAATGCAGGACTGAGGGAGCGCAGGAGAAACCCACCGGGGACTGGTGCATTTCTCCCTGCTGGTGCTCAGGCAACTCCCATAACTCTCTTTGAGCTTCAGCTTATTCATCTGTCAAATGGGAGTCACATGTGCCCTGCCCACATCAGTGTGGTTTTGAGGACCAGAACCTCTGCTTGAATCTCAGTTGCTCTTGTTGAGATACATTTACTATTCTTTCAACAAGTATTTTTGAGTATCTACTATGTACAATGCATTGAGGTCCAGTGACAAATGTAACCAACCTTGCTCTCCTGGATCCGACATTCTGGCGAGGGAGAGAGGCAGGAAACACAGAATTTAAACAGGTATTTTCAAATAGCAGGTAAGTGCTTGAACAAAGTGAAACAAGGTAATGGGATAGAGAGGGACAGTTGGGTGCTGTTTCAGACGAAGTAGTCCATGAAGGCTTCCCTGGGGAGGTGACATTGGCTCAAAGGCTAGAGAATGAGAAAGGGGCTGCCACCTGAACTTGACAAAGAACATTCTGAGGAGAGGTTGCATCAAGGACAAAGGCCCCAGATCGAGGACAAACTTGTGTTCCAGGAACAGTAAAAAGATTAATTTATCTGAGGACTCAAGATTTTGGATCATCTTTACTGTCATTATTCTGAATTATTTTTCAGGTAAACTGCCTATTTCCTCTTCATTTATTAGGTCTGGTGGGTTTTTACCTTGCTCCTTCATCTGCTGTGTATTTCTTTGTCTTCTCATTTTGCTTAAGTTACTGTGTCTGGGGTCTCCTTTTTGCAGGCTGCAGGTTCGTAGTTCCTGTTGTTTTTGGTGTCTGGCCCCAGTGGCTAAAGTTGGTTCAGTGGGTTGTGTAGGCTTCCTGGTGGAGGGGACTAGTGCTTGTGTTCTGGTGGATGAGGCTGAATCTTGTCTTTCTGGTGGGCAGGTCCACATCTGGTGGTGTGTTTTGGGGTGTCTGTGACCTTATTATGATTTTAGGCAGCCTCTCTGCTAATGGGTGGGGTTGTGTTCCTGTCTTGCTAGTTGTTTGGCATAGGGTGTGCTGCACTGTAGCTTGCTGGTCGTTGAGTGGAGTTGGGTCTTGACGTTGAGATGGAGATCTCTGGGAGATTTTTGCCGTTTGATATTACATGGAGCTGGGAGGTCTCTGGTGGACCAATGTCCTGAACTTGGCTCTCCCACCTCAGAGGCACAGCCCTGACACCTGGTTGGAGCACCAGGAGCCTGTCGTCCACACAGCTCAGAATAAAAGGGGGAAAAAAAGAAAGAAGGAAAGAAAAAGATAAAATAAAATAATTAAAATTAGAAACAAAAATAATTTAAAAATTTTTTTAAAGTAATTAAAAAAAAAAGAAAGAAAGAAATAAGAGAACAACCAAACCAAAAAACAATCCACCAATGATAACAAGTGCTGAAAACTATACTAAAAAAAAAAAAAAAAAAAAAAAAAAACCAAACAGACAGAACCCCTAGGACAAATGGTAAAAGCAAAGCTATACAGACAAAATCACACACAGAAGCATACACATACACACTCACAAAAAGAGAAGACGGTAAAAAATATATATATATCGTTGCTCCCAAAGTCCACCTCCTCAATTTGGGATGATTTGTTGTCTATTCAGGTATTCCACAGATGCAGGTACATCAAGTTGTTTGTGGAACTTTAATCCGCTGCTCCTGAGGCTGCTGGGAGAGATTTCCCTTTCTCTTCTTTGTTTGCACAGCTCCCGGGGTTCAGCTTTGGATTTGGACCCACCTCTGCATGTAGGTGGCCTGAGGGCGTCTGTTCTTCGCTCACACAGGACGGGGTTAAAGGAGCAGCTGCTTCGGGGGCTCTGGCTCACTCAGGCGGGGGGAGGAGGGAATGTTGCTGGATTCTTTAGACTTTTTCCAAGGACTTTGCCTGTTACTGGGAAGGTGACAGCAATCACAGTGGACGGGGCTGTGAACGGGATGGGCAGGAGAGGCCGTCCCCTCACCTTCCCTGTTTTTTCTTGCTGTGGCCAATGTGATGCACAGCTGAGTTAGTGCTGGAGCTACAGGTCTTATTCTTGGATCAGGGAGAAGGCTCATCCTGTTGAGGATTATCTATAAGGAGACTGATTGGATGACCAGACCCTTCTGGTATCTTTTGTAGGGGGCAGAGTCAGGCCTGAATCAGCCCTGACTTCTGCTGTAGACAGGGCCGAGCCCCCCACTGCACCTATAACCTTGGCCCCCCTCTGCCCGTAGGTTTCACCCTCAACAACCAGGTACAGCAGACCATCACCATGCAGTATGCATGCAGCAAACTTGGCATCGACTTTGACAGCTTCCTTGCTTGTATGATCCGCCTGGAGACCCTCTTCAGTGAGTCACTCTCTCCTTTAACCCTATCTCATTTCTCCTGAGGTGCGGAGAGGGGCAGGGGGCAGGGCCAGCAAGCGGAACCAGACAGGCTTCAGAAATTGTGGCATCCTTGGGGGAGGGGAAGCAGAAACTAAAGAGGCTGAGGAAGCCCAAGCTGGCCACGCCTAAGGTGCTGCCTCCTCTGGGAGATTTAAAAAGATTGTTGTGCACCTACTACATGCAGTCACTGGGCCAAATGAATGAGTCCCAGCAACGGTCCTTAAATGGCTTTTAACATCTATGCCTCCATGGGGATCATATTGAGAGCGTGTGTCACCTCCCAGGGAGGGAAGAGGGGTCCCCTTCTGGAAGCCTATAGATGGTCTAGTGCCCCCTTGGGCTCATGCTAAGGTATCATATTAAGGGAGGGAGTTTTCCTTCCAGTGAGGGCTGGGAAGTGTCAATTCTAACGGGGAAAGCTCAGGGACTGGATTACCCACAAATGGGGCAACCACCTCTGTCCCACGACCCCATCCCCTACCTCTGTTGAAAGAATTGCAAGTTTCTACAGCTTCTGAGGGGGGAGATGGCAAAAGGACCTTCTCTGCTCACATCTGGAAGTTTGTCTAATTCGGCAGGGGGACATCTGCTGTCTAAAACCCTCACCCTGGGCTCTGGATCCAGATCTAGCTTTTCGGGGTACCTGAAGCTGAGTGGGAGCTGGGAAGGGTGCAGGGGCCAGGGGAAGGTACCAGGTGGGGTGGACAGAGACGGCTCCCTGGCTGTTCCAAAGTCCAGGAACATCCCCATCTGACTTCATTCCTTCTCTGGCATTCTAGAACTGTTCAGCCTTCTGGACAAGGACCAGAATGGCATTGTCCGGCTCTCTCTGGCAGAGGTAAATGGTTTTGATAAACTGCTTGCTGATGGTACTTGAACATTCTTGGATGGTATTGATGCCGAGCGCTGTTAATTCACACTGACTTGTCTTATTTCCACGCGGATACAACGCATGTTCTATGGCAGGCATTGCCAGGAGGAGTGTGATTGTCATCAATCTTTCAAATATTTTTATTTATAATTATTATTATTGTTGTTGTTTTAAAGGTAAAGCGACAGTTACATTTCAAATCATTTCAAGGATGCAAGCTCTTATTAATTTGGATGGAATTGTGGGTGGTAGGTACAATTTAAAGTGCCTAACTTTTAGGACCAGGCATCTTTGATTGACGTATAGAAGGATATCAGAAACAAAGAATTAAATTGCAACAAGGTAGAGTGCAGATGCAAAATAAATGGGTGTAAATTACTGTGTACAAAGCCCATAATGTCTTACGCTGACAACGTCGTGCCCTTCCCCTGTGGAGGGCTGCAGCCTATGCAGCAGGGCCTTTATTGACCTGTGGGGATGCAGGTGTGGGCATGTCCTGAGGGGCCAGGCCAGGAGGCATTGCCCTTGACCTGCTTCTCAGGCAGAGGAACTAGAGCATCAGGTTATTCCTGGCCCTGCCTAACTGTCTGGGTACAACCACTTCTTTTCTTCTCTAGAATGGGAATGTCATTGACCCCTTTCAGTGATCTAGGGAAGACCTTCCTGGAAGCATGTCTGTGGATGTCTACAAACACCCGCTCAATAGTGTTGAACCTGAAACTTTTGGAAGTCCCTTTGGGGCTAAGCTTTTCCTAAGTCACTTTTCCATGGGGCTCTGGCTCAGAGGGTAGTGACCTAGTTAAGGCTTTCCTTGCTTCCTCCTGCTGAGCAAGGCACTTACTGGAGGACACAGCTAGAGCAAGTCATACCACGTGAGGCAGGAGAGTGCCTCTGGCGCAGTCACACCAGCTCCTGAGGACCCCTGAGCTCACCCCGATCTCCTTCTTTTGCAGTGGCTGTGCTGTGTGTTGGTCTGACCCAGGGTTCTGGACATCAGTGACGCTCCCTGCCAGCCTGCCTGCCTCTTTTCTCCCTTTCTTTACAGTTTTGTGAACATTTATCCTCAGGGGAGCATTCACTGGTTATTCACCTCTTCCTTGCCGTTTGTTGTTCCCTGAGATCCTGGCCTGTCCCACTGGAGCAGTCCCGGGAGCCCGAGATCTCTTTCAGCAGCATTTAAGCTGATCCCAGAGCACAATGGAGAGACAGAAATTAATTAAAGTTGTGGGCCAAAATGGTTTCTGCCTTCCTCTAGTGATATGTAATCTGGGGGGTGCCCTGGGGTGTTCCTGCTTTAGAAAAGATGTTCTTGAGCAATGATGCAGCCCAAAGCTGCTGAAAGATGGGAAATGTGGGTGAATTTCTTGGAGGAAAGGCCTGCTATAGATTAAACTGCCTCCGGGGACTGCCTTCAGGAAAGGAGCTGCTCCCGCCCTTCCGAGGAGGGCGCAGGGAGGGTCTGCTGGGGGGAGAGGCCTTTCTTCCTCACACACAGACGGGAGAAATTGCTATACTGCAGGTCAGCATGGGCTAAAGGAAAGGAAAGGATAGGAAAATTCTTGCTGAGGGGAATTCTTACCTGACAAATAGCTTGAGGGGAAATGCAGTTCAGGTTAGTTTTGCTCATGGCGGAACACAGCGATCTTTGTTGTTGGTAAGAAAATAGGTGCCATAGCCTAGTGTCCTAATGGGTAGTTGGAGACAGAGCTGACTCTCATACGCAGATGTTGGAAATGAAGTGTACAGGAAGATGAGTGTCTTAGTCAGTTTGGGCTGTCTGAGCAAATACCAGAGACCAGGTGGCTTATAAAAAACAGACACATTTTCTCACAGTTCTGGAGGCTAGAAGTCCGAGATCAGAGCAGCATAGTTGGGTTCTGGAGATCTCTCTCAGACTATAGACTTCTCATTGTGTCCTCACAGGGTGGAGAGCAGAGGGGAAGCAAGCTCTCTCATGATTCTTGGAAGAACGCTAATCCCATTCATGAGGGGCCCACCCTCATGACCTTATCTAACCCTAATTAGCCCCCCAGGTCCCACCTCCTGATACTACCACGTTAGGGGGTGGGGTTTCAACGTATGAATTTGAAGGGGATACAACCATTCAGCCCATAGCTGTGACCTACTGGAGAGAAAACACACATTTATGCCTTGGCCTCTCTATTAGTCTGATTAAGGATTAATTTTTGACCTCCAGAAGTAGAGCTGGATGAATGTTCCTTATAGGAACATGATTTATAAGTATGGTATAACAGCCATCAGCTTTTTTTTTTTTGAAGTATAGTTGATTTACAATATTGTGTTAGTTTCATGTGTAGAGCAAAGTGATTTAGTTATATATATATATTTTTTTTCAGATTATTTTCCATTATAGGTTATTACAAGATATTGAATATAGTTCCCTGTGCTAAACAGTAGGACCTTTTTGTTTATCCATTCTATATATAATAGTTTGCATCTGCTAACTTCAATCTCCCAATCCATCCCTCCCCCCTTCCTCCCCCTTGGCAACCTCAAGTCTGTTCTCTATGTCTGGGAGTCTGTATCTGCTTTGTAAATAGGTTCATTTGTGTCATATTTTAGACTCCAAATGTAAGTGATATCATATGGTATTTGTCTTTCTCTTTCTGACTTAATTCACTCAGTATGATAATCTCTGATTGTATCCATGTGGCTGCAAATGGCATTATTTTGTTCTTTTTATGGCTGAGCAGTATTCCATTGTGTATATATATATATATATATATATATAAACCACATCTTCTTTATCCATTCATCTATTGGTGGACACTTAGTTTGTTTCCATGTCTTGGCTATTGTAAACAGTGCTGCTATGAACATTGGGGTGCATGGATCTTTTTGAATTAGTGTTTTCTTTTTTTTCCCTGGATATATATCCGGGAGTGGGGTTGCTGGATCATATGGTGGCTCTACTTTTAGTTTTTAAAGGATCTTTCATACTGTTTTCCATAGTGGCTGCACCAATTTACATTCCCAGTGTAAAAAGATTCCCTTTTCTCCACACCCTCTGTAGCATTTATTATTTGTAGACTTTTTGTTGATGGCCATTCTGACTGAACACCAGTCAGCTTTAATGCTGTCTTCAACTCTCCCAAGGCCCAGCGGGGGGAAGGGGTAGGCCCTTAACTGAAGGGGGCTGTGGGAGCTCTGGGATCTCACCCCTCAGGGAGAGGCTCTGGGACGGCGCCCCTGCAGGGAAAGTTCAGTCATTGGAGGGTGGAGAAGGAGCTATATTTGTTTGGCAGCCTGTGGGTCCCAGAAGTAAAGAGGTCCTTCCACATGTAGTCAGAAGTATGAGGGAGCTTTCATCACCTGGGTCATCAGCAGGACCCAGCAGGTGTATGTCCAGCTGCCCTCAGGCTGCCTGGGGATACCACCCAGCCTGCCCCTGTCGGCCCAGGTGGTGTTAGTCTGATGCTCACTAGCCGGGTACAAGTCCCTGACCCACACCATTGTTTAAAAATAAAGTACTACAAAGCAGTTCTCCTTTACATTTCGAATATAGCGTGGCTGCCTAAATTGAAAGGACTGTGTTATAATCAGCTGGCAACAGGTAGTTTTATTTTTCAGGCCTACAAGCTATTTCAGGGAATAGTCTGGTAAGCAAAAAAACCAAACCAAACAAAAAAACAAAAAACAAAAAACAGCTTAGTTACAAAATGGATTTGCTTTGGGGGTCCCAGTCTCAGGGAAGTGTTGTTCTGGGGACTTCTTACCAGTACAGCGTGTGAGGCCAGCTAAGGATCTTAACGCTGCATAGTTTTCCTCTTAAACACCTGAGAGTTTGCAGTATGCTCCTTTCTGCCCCCTGAATTAAGGCAGCAGAGGTGCTGCTTTTTGGTGTGGCCTCTTCATCGCCCCTCTATGTGGCTGCATCTCAGGCAAGATCAGCCCCTGCTGGACGGTGGCGCCTCGGCGCGGATCCCCCAGGGAGGCTCCTGCGCTTCCCCGGCCGAGCCCTCCCCACGTTATTGCGTTCACGTGTTTCACGTCTTCCCTGTTCCTGTGGACAGTCTGTGAATGCAGAGTGTTCCTAATTCCCCCAGAGCCTGGAACAGTGCCTGGCACAGAGCAGGTGCTCAATGAACGAAACCCGTGTCCTTTCCTTTGCAAATGAGGAGGTACTGTAGCATTTGGGCCCCACTTTGTTTTCCCAGTAGAGAGGATGGGTTTGCAGTGGTCCCTCACTGCAATTCCCGGCAGCCCCAGAGGGGAAGTGCTGATGTTTGGATGCGTTACAGCCAGCCTCCGTGGGCGGGTGAAGGGCTGGAGCGGGGGATGGTGAGAAGGAGAAGCTGTGTCCCCTGCGGGGTCCCCTGCTGAGCCGCTCCCTCCCCAGGCTCCTCCCCACCCCCATGCCAGGAGCACAGGGAGTTATTGCCTCCAGAGGGCCGCCTCCCGTGTCGGCGGGTCTTTGATTCGTGCAGAGAGTCTGTGGCGGCTCTCGGGTTCCCCACTTTCCGGAAGGAGAGTGAAGCAGCTCGGCAGGAGGCTTGAGGCAGCGGTGGGGGTCAGGGTGAGCCTCCTTCTGTTCCTCGCCATCCTCCCTCGCCTGCAGAGCCCCGCCACTTCTCTTAAAGGCCGAGCTTGTTTCCTCACTAGTCAACGTAAGGACACACACGCCACCATGCCGCCCCCAGACTCAACTGAGACCTCCGGGAGCATGGAACCTGACACCACGGCAGGAGGTGGTCAGGGGGTATCGAATATTCTGGGTAATTCCACACCAGCAAGGCCACCTCTAGCAAGTCCCCTTTCCCGTGAGAGCTTCGAGTCACGCATTATTAGCTTTCTGCTCACGTCACCGGCCCAAGCAGGGGTCTCGGTAGTTATGCACAATCGCAGAAGCAGCATTGAGCAGGGCTGGGAGAAGCCGGTGGCCCTGCCACACGCAGCAGGGGTCTCTTCCCACCAAGGTCCCGACAGCACCGGGTCGCATGGCATCCTGTGCGTCCTGCCCGGGGCGCAGCTGGCGGAGGCCCCCGCCCTGCTCGGGGCTCCCCTCCGTTCCTCACCACCTCCCTGAAGCCAGCCGCTCCTCCGGGCTGGGGCAGCGGGGCACAGTACAAAGTCCTGCATCAGCTGTTCTCACTCTGCCACCTAGGCTGACTTCTTGCCTCTCACTCCAAGCCTCACGCTGCGCAGCCTCTCAGATGCCCAGCATCTTTTCAGCTTTCGATGTTCCAGTTTCCCGCAGGCCCTGATCCTGTCATTGCTTCCTCTGTGGCTCCAGGACACGGCCAAACCCCACCCCCCAGCCCACGCTTCTCCGCTCTTCTTCCACGGGGGATCCCAGCCCCCCGGTCGACATCTCCCTTCATACATGAACCCTTCCCTTTGATTGACGGGCTGGGTTGACCTCGAGAGTTCACGTAATTGGACAGGGGACAGCCAAGACACCCCCCCACCCTGACAACCTCTCTCTGCACTGCAGAACAGACAGTGTCAGGAAGGACCTAGTGCGGGGACACCTACCTGCCACCTTTGCCCTGCTCCTCAGCTCCATGTTATAGACAGGGTGACTGTGGAGCCCATCTGTGTGATACAGACAAGGATGGAGAGAAGCGTCCTGAATCCCACCTGCCTTCGATCCTATCTGACGCGTACCTGTCATATCTGAGCTGCAGTCTTTGGGAAGGATAGCAGTAGTCACTTACTAGTGGCAGCTGTGTGGAGAAGGAGGGCCCATCTTCTAGTGGGGGAGAGGGTGATGATTTGGAGTTTGCAAACTGTAAATACACATGTTGACTCCTTACAATTTTGGGAGGCCTGTGTCTGCTTCACCCGTTGATTAAACATAGGGCTTCATGGGGGATGGAAATGAGGCAGGGGATATTGTCCCAGCCACTGAGTTATGAAGGTCTTGTGAAGGCTGATGGTCCTTCTCCCAGCTCCCTGCTGTACTCTGGAGCAGAGCCAGGGGTGCAGGCATGTGGAGACCCAGCAATTTACTGCCATCTGCTGAAACTTGCTTTTTCTTTTTTCATATTTGTTATATCTACATTCTTATATTTTATAAATTTATTTCTATTAAAATGATTTTATGTATTATTTATTTATTGTTATACATTTATATGTTTATGTACACATTTACATATTTATACATTATCAATATATAAATATCAAAATATATAATAATAATATATAAAATCAATATATATATCAATAAATATCAACAACATATAAATAAAAGGACTGTATACTGAAGTCCCATGTATTATCCATTACAGTGAATGATTTTTAATATTTTACCATATCTGTTTGATCATTTTTGCTGAAGAATTTTCCTGAAGAAGTTTTTGTGAAAGTACATTGCAGATATCATGACATTTTACCCTATACTGTGCATCTCCAGCAAAGGACATTTTATTACGCAGCCACAATACTATTATCCAACTTAACAAAATTAGCAATAATTCTTTAATCACATCTAATAACCAGTCTATATTCAAATCTCCTTGATTGACTTAAAAATATACTTTTACAGTTGGTTTATTTGAGTGAGGATTCAACCAGGGTCCTCATTTTTCCGGTTTTAATCTACAGCCTTCTTCCATTTTTGGGGGGTATTGAATGATTGATGCATAATTGCAGCTTTAAGAAAGAATATTGGTGATATGAATCTGCTCTATCTGCTTCTCAGTCTAATTAAATCTCATGCAGAGCGCCCATCCCCTCCGGTTTCCTCCCTCTCCCCAGGACCAGGCAGGATGGTCTGTAGGGACGGGAATCTGGGAAAAGGGCATCTAGTTTTCCCTCCACTGTGGTTGCCATCCAAGCCCGCCCGTCCTTGCCGGTGGCATCGCCTGCTGGTGGCCCGTTGGCTCCAGAACCATCTGAGCTGGAGCCTCCCCTTCTGGGCCACACCTGGTTTTTGTTCAGGTCACCTTGTTCTCTGACCCTGAGGTTCAAGGCTCCTTTCAGCCAGTGGGGTGGGGCAGTACTCATCCTGGCCCTGAGGACGCCAGCCCCCCGGGGAGGCCTGCAGACCAGCGATCTGCCTCTGAATATTCACAGAGGGGAACGGCTCAGTTAGTAAAAACACAGGAAAGCACATGGGAATTCTCTGGGATTTAGAAGGTATTGTGGTTCTGTGCATAGTGTAAGCCTTCAATTTCGGCTTGTTGAATCGAATTGAATTCAGCAAGGAAGAGAAGATTAGGAGATGAGAGACATTATCTGGTGATGGAATTCAAGCCCAAATGTTCCTGTAGTCACAGTTATTCTACTTATGCTCTGGGAGGGATTGGCAGGGAGCCCGTTCCAGAACCTCACAGACACCCATGTGTGGATTTGCACAGTGGGCTTACCCAGTGGGCACGAGGGGCTTCTGTTTGGCCCCTAAGCTACTCCTGGAGACCTGGAGTGGAATGCCCTCAGCCTCCTGAGGGCAGTGGGGCGGGTTCTCAGGGCGTGGAGCCATGCTCTTCAATTCTACTCAGTAATTCGATCAGGAAACGTCTTAAGCACCGACTACAAGCCAGGCTCAGGGCTCGCCCTGGGAGGTGTGGGGGGGGGGGGGTGAGGTGGGATGATGGGATGGTGGGTGGCGCAGGGATGAATAACAGAGGTCTCTGCCTCCCAGAACCTTCCAGGCGAATGGGGGAGACAGACTCCTACACAAGTAACACAATTTGAAACAGTGTAACATCAGTGCTGGAAGAGAGGTACAGAAAAGACAGGCCACAAGAAGAGAGAGAGGTTAATGCTGTCTCAGGAAAGGGAGCAGGTTTCCTGCAAGATGGGTAGGGATTGGGCAGCTGGGACTTCATTCAGTCATTTGGTAAATATTAATTATGCATCAGCTATATTCTAGGGATTGTGCGGGCACCAGTAAGTGAGAGGGAAAGGTGTTCCAGATGGAGGGAACAGCATGAGAGGAGGGAAGAGCATAGGAAAAGACAACAGCCTGTTTGGAAAAGCCTGGGCTGTGACTTTGAGGCCGTCGCTGCATCCCCCCAGGACCTGCTGGACCAGGAAGCAGCCAACTGCCTTCCTTGCTTCTTCCTGTCTTCTGTGCCAGGATCCTGCCTGGGGTGCTTTGCCCTTCTATATCAGAGGGAAAGAATTTCAGGCTATTCCCCAGAGAGGGCAGTATCCTTGGCGTCCTGAGGTTCAGGTTGCTGGGTAACGTCCACTTCCTGCACTCCCTGGGCTGGAAGCGCCCCCAGAGCTCTTTGGGCAGCTGAGAGCCATGTTCTGTGGCTGCTGCCCGGCACTGGGTCAAAGCACCTTGATGTGCAGCCAGCTGTAGCTTCTGCAGCTGTGTCCCCACCACCCAGGGTGAAGAAGAAAAGGCCAACTCGCGGAAAGCCCCTGGGAGAGGCCAGAAACATTCCCCTGGAGCTGAAAGCAATCCAGATGATTGGCCGAGGAAGTGCAGCTGGCCTCCCGCTTCCACCTGCGTTCTTGAAACATTTACTACTAATTAATTTCTGAATTACACAACAATGCACTTCCTAATTACACAGGGGAAGCACTGGCAGCTATAAAGGGGTCGTTATCTATTTCACAAGTGATTCTAATAGATGCTCTCCCAGAAATGAGAGGGACGGAGGAGCAGGGGTGGGGGTGGGGGGCGGTGGAGGAGGAAAGAGAGAGAGGGGGAGATTTTGGATTGAGACAGAAGGAAAGCCTGGCTGGCAGGTCCTCCTGGTCTCAGAGGAGGAGATCAGCTGTTTGGGGACCACAGCAACCCTTCCAGGAGACATGCAGCCGTCTCTGGCCTCAGAAGGAAAGCTTCCTCAGGAACCCTGCCAACTGTACAAACACCAACCAACACGGAAATGTAAATAATAACACGCAGACATGATGCAAACATAATTATAGCCAAGCATTATGAGGAGAGAGACTCACTGGGGACTGGCCATGTTTTCCTGTCTGTAAGTCCCATTTTGCATTGTGGTGATTAAAGCAGACTAATTTTTTTCTCTCTCTCTTTTCTATTTTGTTTTTACTGCCACATAGAATTTTGTGTGTGTGTGTGTATTTATAGTAGATTGGATAGCACATTAAAACAAGTAAGTGGCTTTCATATCATGTTGGAATATCGGATTATCAAAGGTTTATTAGGCTCATCAAGCTTATTGAGCTCCTACTGTGTGCAGGGAGGTATGCTGGCCAGTGGGCTACATGAATAAGGTAGGATCCCTCCTGTGGGTAAGCCTCTATAGTCTGAGGAGAGAGACGTGTAAAAACAAGTGGCTTCAGCATGCGGTGGAGACAGGCACAGGGAACCATGAGGGCACTAGCTGCATCTTGGAGTTCAGGCAAGTCTGTGGAACAGAAGAGAGTGTGAACAAGGACTTTCCTCCACTCTTACCTAGATCATGAGGGCTGGAGCCCTTCCCAACTCTCAGCACCTGATTTACAGGTCGAAGGCCAGGTATGAAGGCTGTAGGCTATGGGTGGTTCTCCTGAAGGGTGAGTTGTATCTGCCACGGTCCATCGGGGGACAGAAACCATAACATTTATTTGAACAGAAAGAATGAAACGCAGCAAATTGTTATCTAGGTAAAAAGTTATAACTAGTAATTGAATGGATAAAAAGAGTACTTAAAGGTACCGTGGAGGTAACAGCTGTGGGAAGCTACTGCGTCGGGCTGAGTGAACAAAGGGAAGAGGTTGGAATTATTAAAACACAGAAATTTAGAGAGACCCCATCAAGCTGAAACTCAGACCTCTGAGAAGCTGGTGTCTCTGGAAGGGGAGGCTGTACCATAAGGGGGCAGGTTTTACAATTGTAGGAATAATTGCGGAGCGGGTTCACCTGCTCGGGGCGCCCCTTGTTGGCAGAGCTGAATATAGAGCCAGTGGACAGAGATTCAGAAGGTGGGGAGGGTGATCCCATAAGCTGGAGGTTCGTTCATTCAGCCTCGATTTTTGAGTACCCGCAAAATATCAGGCATTTTGTGGCTTGGACCAGCCTTGCAGCTGTGGAGGTGGTGAGGAAAGTTTATAGGATCTGCTGTTGGGTTAGGTATGGGGTATGACTGGGAGGGAAGAGTCGAGAATGATTACAGTATTTTTGGCTGGAGCCGTTGAAGGATGGAGCTGACGGTAACTGTGGGTTTTTTAAAATATTTACGCCATCGATGATTATAAAGTTATGAAAAGATTCCATTTGAATTCACTGAGTAAATTAATCTGAAGAATGCAGTCTTAATAACCTGAGATGTATAAACCATTTTGAATAATCCAGGATATTTGCATGTTTCCTGTTCACTACTCTTATGAAATTATTATTTTCCCAGACAGGTCCTGGGAGTGGAAGTGGCCTTGTACACTCTGGGGCTTTACTTTCTCACAAAAAATCTTCTAGAGTTTTTTTGTTTTTGCCTTTTTGACTCCTGCTACCTACCCATAGGTCCCCCCCACTCTCCCCCCGCCATTGCTAGCTACTGAGGATTTGTCTGTCCTCACCTTTACCTGCTCAGAATTCTTCAGGGTTTCCTTCTCAATGTCTCCTGTTTTCCTTCTCAGTCTCCTTCTCTGGCTCCTTTAATGAGGTCAACCCCCAGATCCCCATCCTTTCTCCAGCCCAACTACCTCTGACTTGGTCTTGAGTTTCCAACTGCCTTCTGGGGATCTCCACAAGGTTGTCCTGAAGACACCTGAGGTTCTCCATGTTGCCAAATGAACTCATTCTTCTCCCTTTATACCTAATTCGCACCCCCTCTCCCAAATCCTTGATGTCACTTAATGTCATCACCTAGCCATTCTGGCTCCAAGCTCAGTCATCTTTGACGCCTGCCTCTCACTCATCCTCATAGCTGATCCATCACTGATTCCTGTCAGTTCTCTTTTCACTCCCTCCTTGTTTCCCCCTTTCCTTCCCACTGCTTGAATTCAGGCTATTCCCTTGTCTCGCCTGGCCTGTCCCGGTGCAGAGGCCTCTAATTAATTCTTCTCCTTTCAAGCTCTTGCCTCTCTGTCCCCTGCATCGGGAATTGCTTCCTAAAGCAATAGTGCATCACTCTGGCTCCTTCTCAGAGCTCTCAGTGGTGTCCTGTTGCCAGCAGAATGATAGTCAAACTCTTAGCACGGTGTCCAAGAGCCTCCTTGGATGGGTCCCAAGCCATCTTTCCAGACTCCACCCCAGTGTCATCACTGTGTTTTAATCATGCAGGATGGCTCGATATTAACTACAATCACCAAGCATGCTACCTTTGCTGGGGCTCTTTCTTCCACCTGTGCTTTCATTTTGTCCCTCCCCGGCCTATAAATGCCCCACCCACCCTGCCCACTTCCTTCCACCCCCCCATGAAGGTGAAGAAGAGGACAGTTTCTTTACTTTTTTCCAACATGCCCAAACTCAAATTATAGCCCATTCAGTTCGAGCCTCCCAGCCAGGCAGAGAGAGAATTCCGGGGCTGTGGACCAGAGAGGAAGGGTCTGCAGGACCCTGAACTTGAGCCCCTGAAGGCCCATCTGCCCACCCCAGGCACAATTTCAGTCCAGTCCAGAAGATGGTTTTCCACGCTGTCTCTCACCATCTCTGGAGAAGAAGGTGTTTCCCTGCAGTCTGTGATCGGCAGGCCCTTGCATGAATTAATCAGCAAATTCCCTGTATTTAGCCAAGTGACTGCAAGGAAAACCACTGCAGACTGAAGGGGTGTCTTCTGGGCTGTCTCTGGCCTTTTACTCTCACTGAGTTCCTGGCGCCCCAGGGTCCTCAGTACAGTCTCTCTTTAACTGGGTCTCTCAGGACCCCCTTCCTGAGTCCCTTCCAGCATCTGGAGCTGCCCTCCACCCAGCCTCATGCTAATGTCTCACCCCTGGGCTCTAGAGGAGAGAGCTGGGCATTCCTGGGTCAGTCCTGCTTGTTCTTTTCCAGCAGGGTGGTGACTGCTTCGTTGGCTTCTCTTTTTTCCCACGTGGGCTCTGGTGGGTGTTTTTATTTCTCTCCCTCCCGACCACACCCTCAGGCCAAGCAGACCAGCCCTGGGGCCTGCCTGCTCCAGGGCTGTGCCCCGGGGACGACCCAGGGCGTGTCCGTACAGCCCAGCACTTACTCATCCTTGGGCTCATCTGCTCGTGGCCTCTGGATTTTTCCAAGGGGACAATTCCTTAGGGGGACAGCTCTGCGCCAACAGGGGATTAGAGGCTCCCCCTCCTCAGCCAGAGGAGGAAGAGATTGCACTTCAGAAAGGCCTCCTGGCAGCTTCACCCGGAAGGTGGACGTCATTATGGGGCTTGGAGTCCTTGTCTTGGCTCTGTCATAAGCTGTCCAGTGATCTTAGGGAAGTTGCCTCGCCTCTCGGGGCCTCATGAAGGCTGTATGGAGAGACTTGTGTCCTGGATCTGTGTCCCAGTTGTGGTGGGCTGTCATGGAGATGTCTCAGGGCTCCTTGGAGCAGCTCCTGGGTTGTCCTGGGCACTCGGTGACGCTCCTGACGGTGCTCAGAGCGAGGCTGCCTCCCGCACGCTCGTCCTCCCTCACCACGCCCTCAGCACCTCCCTGGCAGCCTGGGCTCTGTGCTGCATGTCAAGTATGTCGAGTTGATTATTACGTTTGAATTCAGTATCCATAAATCCTTTTATTTTGTTTCACATGCTGAATCTCTGGAGCCCAATATGCAAATTTATGGAAAACAATATGCAAATAAGAGCATAGGACATCAAGCCTGCGGTAGAGGAACTGTCAGGGGACCCAGGCCCCTGCCGCCTCCACTCTGTGACTTTTCCAGGCCTCAGTTTCCTCATCTGTAATGTGGGGGAGCTGGGCTAGAGGGTCACTCAGTTCCTTCCCAGCTCCCCAAACCCAACATTCTGTGTTTGGAAAAATTACTACAGTGTCTACGGAGGGAACAGCTTCTGAAATGGACTCCTGTCTGCTGGGAGGTGGGCTACAGTGGGAAGCTAGGAACCCAGGGTCATAGGGCCCCTTCCAGTGGAATTTCCCGTTTGGCCTTTCCTCTCCATCCCACTAATGTGCAAAGTTAACAGCAATAACAGCTAACAGTAGTTGAGTTTTTCTATATGCCAGAATTTCTATGAAATGTTTTATGCCTTATCTCATTTAATTGACAGGGCATAGTGGCTAAGAGCAAGGGGCGTGGAGGTGACCATCTAGCTCCAGAGCCCAGCTCTGCCACTCGTTGTCTGTGTGGCCTTGGGCCACCTGGTTATTATTTACCTTTCTGATCCTAATTTTCTCATCTGATAGTGGGAATAATTATGGTACCTACCTCATAAGGTTGTGATCATGGTTAAATGAATTTGTCTATGTGTTCAGAACAGTATCCAGCATGTGGTAAATACTGCATTAAAATCTAGCTATTAACATTACAAATGACAGCCTTCCCAACACTCCTACCAGAGGGTACTGTTATTCCCGCTGACTGCTGAGGAAATTGAGGCTTAGAGAGGCTAAGGGTAGGTGGCAGTCTTGGTCCATTTGAGCTACTGTAACAAAGTACCATAGACTGGGTGAAACAACAAACATTTACATCTTACAGTTTTGGAGGCTGGGAGTCTGAGACCAGAGTGTCAGCATGGGCGGTGCTGGGGAGGTCCCTCTTCCAGGTTGCAGACTGCCATCTTCTTGTTGTGTCTTCACGTGATGGAAAGAGGGTGAGGGAGCTCTCTGGGGGTCCCTTCTATAAGGGCACTAATCCCATTCATGAGGGCTGCACCCTCATGACCTAATTATCTCCAGAGGCCCCACCTCCAAACACCATCACATTGAGGATGGGGTTTCACATGAATGTTGGGGGGACATGAACATCCATCCATTGCAGTGGCCAAGGAGGAACTCCAGCCCGTGACTGTCCACATGCGTCCACTGCACAGCACCCGCTGTTCCTGGACTGGTCCTCCCCAGCTTGCTCCTCAGCACAGGGTCCAGGCTCCCCTTCCCTCAGGGCACTGTCTCCAGCTGCTCTTTGAGACTCTCAAATTGAGAGGAAAGTGGTTAACAAGTCAATTCACAGATTTTCTCCTGGAACCAAACGGAGAGGCAAAGGGCAAAGCAACCAGTGAGGAGGCCTTTCCCAGCCTCATGCAGCTCTCAGGGCTAATGGCTGCAGCCCAGGAGCGGTCACGGGCAGACCCAAAGCCATGTTGCCAGCCACAGACTTGAGCTTTCCTAATGCACCCGGGCTCCTGGCACCAGCCCATGTGAGCTTGTCTCTACCCAGTGCACCCACAAACACTCTGGTTTATCTACAGGACTAATGAATTCTGCCAATGCCATAATCAGCAGGAATGGAAAAGTCAACCAGAGCTAATTCTTTCTAGGGTGCAATGTAATTACTTTAAAATGACTTATTTAGTGAAATGGTAATGACGAGGCTAATGTTATCTCCCCAGATGACGAGCCTATTAGCTGTATGCTGCTTCGGGGTGAAGCAGGGAAGCAGGGCTGTCACACAGAAGTAGAGGCCGTCCTGCAGGGCTGCAGCTTGATTGCTTCTGCTTCTCCTACAGAGCAGCGGTAGGAGGCCACTTCCCTCAGTGCCATGGCCCCTAGGGACAAGCCCACTGCAGCCAGGTGGCCTTCTCTCTAATCATCCAGGTGATACCACTGTGGCTGAGAGAGGCTGACGGATGCTTCTTGTTCAGGAGGAAGTCCGGGGGTCTTAGAGACTTAGGAAGCATCTTCTGTTCGGGCAGGCCTAGATTTAAATCTCATCGCCACCTTTCGACCAGTCGGCCATGTGACCTTGGCTGAGTCACTTAACCTTTTGGTCAGTTTCCTCACCTGTCAATGGGAAATGGCAATACCTGCCTCAGCCACTGCTCAGGTCCTCCTCTTATTGGCTGCAGGGGATATTCGAGGCGAAGCTATGGCCCACGCCGAGCACAGACTTTATGGACACACTTGGCTCTTTAATCTTGGTTTATGTGCCCTGTTACTTCTCTTTCTTCTTTTGCTTCTGCTGTTAATTCATGCTAGTTGGCCTTTTATGTAGTCTCATAAGGCTTCTTAACCCATTTCTGGAGTAAAGTGGAGGATAAATTACAAGTAGCGGCAAAGGAATGAGGATTAAGTGACAATTGCAAAGCGTCTAGCACTTTACGTCTTTCCCTCCCTCTCTCCCTAATGGGATCCTGTTGTCTGCTTCTCACTGGGGCAGGGTAGGGGTGGGGGGACATGGACCCTGAGGGGGGGTGGGGTGTGGGCAGGGAGAGCCAAGGAGCCAACACTGGAAGCAGAGTCTGAGGGGGCCAAGGTCTGAGCTGAATGGATGGTCCAGAGCTAGGTCACCACAGAGTCAGATGCAAAAGGCTGAGCCAGGGAATGAAGTGAGGAACGGGTGAGTTTAGGGGTTGCTGCTGACAAGGAGGGTCAAGTTGGGTGGTGTGGGTTACAATGGCGGCAGGTGTTTATGGGGTGGGTAGGGTACTTTAAAGGAGTCAGGGTAGGGGAGCCAGTTGGGAGCCCATTTGGTAACTATGCGGCACAGGTAACCTGGGAGGGTTCTGTGTGTCCAGGAGGGATGAGAGAGGGGTATTCTGGGGGCGGGGGAGGGGGGACTGATTGACCCCAGAGGGACAGTGCAAGTGCTGTAGGCCAGTGGGCAAAGTCTAGGGGACCAGCCTAATCAAGGTGCAGCGAGCTCTTCTCAACAGCCCCAATGGCCAAACAAAACTGTTAGAGTAGGCATCTCAGGGAAGCATGCCTGGAGGGCTGGGTGCCACCAGGCCTTCGATCTCAAACAGTCCAACAGCATCAGCACGCTGGGCTCTGACTCACCTTGGTAGAGAAACTGTCTTCTGGAATTTGCCCTGTGGACCAAGAAATAAGTGAGCATCTAAATGGATCGAACATTCTTTCTCTGGGCAGAAGTTTAGTTTTCTTAAGCCTGACAAAAATTAAGTATTAGAAGCAGTAGAAATAGAGAAGGTTTAGACAAGATTGCAGAAAAAAGTCAGGATATGTGTTGACTCAAAACTCAGGCTCTGAGTCAGATAAACTCAGAATCCCCATTTCCTAGCCGTGTGACCCTGGATGAGTTACTGTCGACTGAAAAAAATAAATGCGTAACCTAAAAGTTGAGAGTATGTTTTATTCGATGAACATTTTTAGGACTTCAAGCCCAGGAGACAGCATCTCAAATAACTCTGAGAGACTGCTCCGAGGAGGTGAGGTGAGGAGCCGGGGTGTATAGGAGTTTTTGCAACAAAGGGCAGGTAGTCGGAATGTGAAAAGGTTATTGTTAATTAAAGAAAACCAGATATCTCCAGTTAAGGAATTTAGTGCTTTTCTATGTATGGGAAGATGCGGCAGTCTGGGCTCACTGAATTTATTCCTTTGATATGCACCTCAGCTATCTGGGGCCAGGATCCTGTGTTTTCTCATCCTGAGTTCCCTCAAGGCTCACCATCTGGGCAACTGTAATGTAATGGCTTGATGGCTGCAACATCCTTTGTTTACTTGATATGGCAGGCATTATTTTAGTCCTCATTACTTAACCTCACCAAGCCTCAGTTTCTTCATCTGTAAAATGGGGCCATAGTGGCTCCGACTGGCCTGGGTTGCTGTGAGGGTTGGACGGGTTAATGTATGTTCAGCTCTGGGTTCAGGGGTGGGCCCCGATCAGACACTCCATCAATGTTACCACTTCTCATTATTAAAAGCAAAAATCCCATTCAGAAAATTTGGAAATGTTTTTATCCTTTAAAAATACATTTTCTTCCTCTACCTTCTTGACATCGGAAGGCACTTAGTGTAGAAAATACAGTACCTTCCTTTGTATGGTAATGTTCACGACTTCCACTCTCCTTTCGCTCATTTCTCACAACCTGCCAAAAGCTAAGAGAGGCCAGATTGCTGAAGAATTCAGTTTCTGAGAATTCCATTTGAAATGAAAATTTAAAACATTTTGAAGTAAATTCTATTACATTTAAAAATCTTGTGTGACTGGGGAGTCATTTACCTCTAATTTACCAAATATAATTATTATTTTTTAAAATAAATTTATTTTATTATTTTATTTATTTATTGTTTCTGACTGCATTGGGTCTTCGTTGCTGCGCACGGGCTTTTCTCTAGTTGCAGTGAGTGGGGGCTACTCTTCCTTGCGGTGCGCGGGCTTCTCGTTGTGGTGGCTTCTCTTGTTGTGGAGCACGGGCTCTAGGCGCAGGGGCTTCATTAGTGGTGGCACGCGGGCTCAGTAGTTGTGGCTCGCGGGCTCAGTAGTCGTGGCGCACGGGCTTAGTTGCTCCGTGGCATGTGGGATCTTCCCGGACCAGGGATCGAACCCGTGTCCGCTTCACTGGCAGGCGGATTCCCAACCACTGCACCACCAGGGAAGCCCTATAATTAGTTTAAATGCAAACAAGTTAGACAAAATCTGTTTTTCTATTTCCTCACACCTATAGGAGATTTGGAAAATCCACCCTGTATGAATAGCAGGGTCTCATGTCTGGGCTGCAGTGCCCAGTGGGGGGACGGAGTGGGTCTGGGCGTGCGCTGTGGTTTGGTGGGGGAGCGGGGTGATGCTTCACAACAGCCTTTTTCCAGCGTTAGTTATTTCGCATGGGGAAGAGCACACGCGGAGGAAAGGGGTGTCAGGTGTGATGTTGGTGTTGGGGAGAAAAGACGGTGTAGCCCGCACACTCTGGTCCCTGCCCCCACCCTGTGTCGGGAGCAGAAGTGCTGCCTTTTTGGGGACAGGGAGTGGAGGGCCTTCCCCTACGAGGGGACGGCTCGGAGAGAAGGGAAGAGAACCATGGTGTTATTTCTGCCCCTGAGTGTTCTTGGCTTTGGGACCACCCCGGGAGAGCACGAGGTGGACACCCCAGCTTTCTCTACAGAGGCACCCGGCACAGCTGAGCCATGGCCCAGGGAGAAGCTGCTCTCCGGTGTCTTTCGGGCAGTGGTCATCGAACAGGAGGAGGCGTGGGCCAGTGGTGCTGTGTGACACGCCACCTTCTCAAGACTGCTGAGTTACCTACTACTTGTCCCTCTGATTTGCAGCTTCTGGATTTTAAGTCTTTTTCCTAAAAAAATCCTTTGGGGAGCAGGGGCTGTATGGGAAATCTTTGTACCTTTCCCTCAATTCTGCTGCGAATTGAAAACTGCTCTCAGAGATTGTCTTAAAAAAACACACACACACAACAGAAGAGCTCAGTGGAAATGAACGGCAGACCACACAACAGGGCAGAAAAGGGATTAAACCCGAACGGTGGCAAATTAAAAAAAATCCTTTCCTGTGGTTTTAGTGGGGTTTAAGGGAGGGAAAAATGTTAAAGGCATGTGTTCAATCCACTATCTTTACCCAGAAGCGTGCCTTCTCTTTGCTTTGAAGTCAGTAAGTTGAGGAAATCGTTCATTTCATCCAAGTTTTAAACTTTATTGGTACAAAACTGTTCATGCATTTTCTTACAATGTTTAAGGTATTTGTAGTTATAACCTGTTTCATTCCTGTTGTATGTTATTTGTATTCTCTCTCTCCTTGATCAAGTCTCGTTTGAGTCTTGTCTATTTTCTTGGTGTTTCAACGTGTTGGCCTTTCCATGCTCCCTGTTTGTCCCATTTTAGATCAGGCTTGGCTTATCACCAGGATGGGACTCTTTTTGTTTGTTTCGAGCTCAGAGCTAGGACGCCAAAGTTGTCCCACTAAAGGATTGTGTGCTGACTTTTACACAATCGTATTCTATTTCTGAGAATTTTTTCACACTGAGAATGAAGCTGACTCAACACTGTCCAATTAATCATGGAGGGAATACGTGGGGCTGGGGAAGTTTGGCCTTGAGCTGTACTTGTATGTGACATCTAACTAATGCTAAACACCATGTTACTGGGGGAAAGAAAACTCCCTTTCACAGGCTCCACGGCGCTCAGAGAATAAAGAATTAGCGACCACAGATAGGATGTCAAAATAATGGTTATGTCTGATCATCTCACTCTTTGCAGAGAATTAAAAGCAATCATAGGTAGAATCAATGCCACTGTAAGTTTCCCACATCAGGGCTGTTTCAATATTTTAAGTGGATTTTAGTGCTGGTGATTTTTAAAACACATACACACGTCTCCTGCTGACTGCTTGTGGCAACCGAGAAATGAAGACCAGGGACAGGGTCCCTGCTGACATTTAATTCTCAGGACACTGCAGGTGACTTACTCCCAGAGACCTGCTTTCCTGACATGAATGTGTGTGTCTCTGCCTCTGGCGATAATTTTTTCCCCACCGTCTCTAGCATTTTATATATATGACAGTCACTTACAGGACGAGTTATTTATGTGACACTTTGCAAAGTGCTTTAAAAATACAATTGCTATTCAGTTATTCCTTACAACTCCCTTGTGATGGAGATCATGTCTACACATCCAGCTTTAGAGGATCCGGAGGCTTAATGCTTCTTGCTTGAGTCCTATAAGAAGTCACAAGCAGAAACCCTGGCTGCCACCCCAGGGCTGCCCGGGGGCTCTGGGTATCTCTATTTGTGCTGGAAGTTTCCTGTGAAGGAGATAGTTCTAATTCAAATGGGAGACTTGTGGGGATGAGAAGGGCCGTGAAAGCAGGGTAACTGGTGTTTGGCCAGGGCATGGTGCTCAGGATAGCCAAGGACACTCATCCAGGAGCCCAGGAGCTTTGGCGCAGAAGAGCTCATCTCTATAGACAGTGACTTCCCTGAGGACACTCTTCCAGATTGGTCCACGTGGGCTCTTGTTCTCACTTAGATCATCACTGACTCTGCAGCATAACTGGGACATGGGCGGGTCCTGTCCCGGTACGGCCCAGGGCGAGGTGGGAGGGAGGCGGGGCTGGTGTCCTTAGTCTCTGAAGGCCAAAGCTGCTCCCACCAGGTGGTTGAAGCTGTGGGTGGGGACAGCAGCCCCCATGAGGGCAGGCCCGGGGAGGGTGGTTTGGAAGGAAGGGGCAGGAGGAAGGAGCCGGGACCTCACAGCAGCAGTTTCGTGGGGGTAAAGAAGAGATGGCTCCCAGGCAGTGGGGTGAGCAGGGCTGCGTCTGTGATTCCTCCAAGGAACCGTCCAGACTTTGGCTGATGCTCCGAGTGGGGGGACTCATGGGTGGGGTCCCCTGCCTGCCTCATCCCCCCTCAACTGGCAGGCTCAGAGCTGTGTTGGGGAGAGAACATCCGTGCTGTGATGGTGTATAGCCTCCTGCTGCTCCCAGGAGCCCCGAGGCGGCGTGGGGAGAGGGGTAGGAAGGGGGACGGTCACGGAGATGTCCTGGTCCAGGAAGATCCGCCCCCCACCCGGCTCATCTCACTTGATGCTCGCGGCAGCTCTGTGCAGTCGACATAATTAACTCCATTTTACAGATGAAGAAACCAATATTCAAAGTGGTTATGTGGCTTGTCCAAGATTGTACAATTAATTAGGAGTGGAGAGTGGGCTCATTAGCCTCTCCAATGAGCCAAAGTGCCTGTGTGTCTCTCTCCGGGGCTTCTGTTTCCTTAGGTATAAGATGCATGCCTTTCCCTCCTTCTGCCTCAATGGTCTGCGCCCTCTGGGCTGCTCCGGCTCTCGTCACAGGGTCAGCTGGGGCTGAATCCGTGTCCAAGCTCCTCACTTGCCATGATCTTTGGTGAAGTCTCACTTTCCTCTGGTTTCCTGGAGGAAGCTGAGTGGACACAGAGAGAACGCCGGTAAGAGGCCACAGAGCTACTGAGATCAATGCGATTTTGTCACTGTGGCAAGTGGAAGAGGCTGTGACATTTTAGTTAGTCCCCATCTGCATCTTGAGGAAAGAGGGAGTGTCCAGCCCACAGGTCCCCGCTGGGGATGGGGACCTCTGCAGTCTGACACCTTTCGCCTCTGAACTACAGTTCTCTTCTCTTGAAAGCCATTTGGTTTTAGCTCCTCTAAGGGAGCCCTGCGTGACGCATTTGTTTTAACTCAAGAGTGCTGTCCTCAATTTCCCCGGGAATGTGAACAAAGCCCTTCTATTTCCTGATCTGAAGGCAGGCCTCCTGAGGTCACGCCCGGGACTGGCTCTCTCATCTTCTCAGGGACAATTATGCACCTGTCAGCAGCTCTTCTCCTGTGGGGTCTCTGGGCTTCCACTGTCTGGGCACATAGTCTCTTACAGGAGATGGGAGAACACGATAGTGACAAAACACAGAATGTTCCTTTACTTGTTTCCTTACCAGCCGCTTCCAGGACAGGAGGAAGGAAAATGGGGCTGGTTCTTGGTACCTATGAGGGAGGCTACTGAGCCTGGACATTGAGATTGATTGAGTGAGCACTGGTCCCAGCTGGCTCTTGGATATTTTATTTCTTAGCTTGTGTCTGCTGAGCACCTACTATGTGCAGAGCATTGAGCTATGGCTTCAGGAAAGAGCAGAGTTGGTTACTGGTTGCTGAACCAATAACATTTCCCAGCCTCCTCCTTCCTTTCTGGTCAAGCATACCACACATGAGACGCAGCCTTGATTACGGAGCCAGTAAGAAAAGTCTTCTAGGGAAAGATTGTCTCTCTGACAAAAAGAGAAATGGGAAGAGAGGTTGTCCTCCTTCTTTCTGATGTGATTGCATTAGGATGGGTGCCTGGCAGCCATCTTGCCACCTTGAGGGGACCAGGCAGGCACTGAGGATGGCAGAGTGGAAAGGTGGAAGGCAGTAAGTCCTTGATGACTTCATTACACTGACTTAACCAACCCTAGACCTGGGAATATTCCCAGACTTCTTGATGTGTGAAATAATCAACGTCCTTATTGTTTCAGTTATTTTGACTGGGATATTCTGTTTTTGCAGCCGAAAGCTTTCTAACCGATAAACACGGACAACAGAATCTTTCCCTTTAGGAGATTAGCATCCAAGGGAGATGGGAAATGCACCCATGAGGCCTCTGGAAAGCACTTACCAACCCATGCCATACCCATAGTGCATAGCTGGGTCTTTTTTTATAAAAAAGATGCATTCATAAAAACAATGTGTTACACAAATTGTAATTCTCCAGTGATTTCATAACTGCTTCTGAGATACTTCACCTAATTAATAATTGGTATTTAACTCACAATAGCTCTTAATACTGTAGAGTTTCTTTCCTCTGTTTTGACAAGTGGTAAATATCTGGAAATCCCTATTATTCAGGTGAAGTGTTTTATAAACAAGTTATCCTTTACCAAATGAGTATTAATTCTTTAATTTATCTCCTTTAATTGCAGATTTTGGAAATAAGGGTCCTAAAGAGAAGGGTCTCACCTGAATATCAGGCTGTATGATCACATTTATTATTCCCAAACAGAAGACTGGGTTAAAACATGGAATGATGTTCATACCTTCATTATTCCAAGTGTTTATTGTATCCTAATCGTTACATGTGTAATGAGATGTTAAAAGGGTGCTTGTGGTTGAAGCTCGTGGACCATACATGCATCATTCAAAGGAGTGGTGAGACTGTTTGCAGGATTTGCCGTGGAGCTCTCCAAAATCCAGTCACATGAGTCTCAAACTCTTCATTCCTAGTGAGGGCATCAAAGATTGGTGATGGAAAATTAGGAAGTGGATTCCAAGTGAGAACTCCTGCTGAGCCCAAGGCCGGGAGTCGTTCAACGGGCTCTAGCTCTCTTCTCTTTAAGAGTCTAGAGGCCGGTTCCCAAACTTGCTTGTTTGCAGAGTGGTTTAATTCTGCCAGTGAGATGCCCTGTAGCTAGATTTGGAAGCCAGAGTAGCAGTCAGAGCCGTTCTTTCTCCTCCAGCATGGCGGCAGGTGCGTGTGCTCTGGCCAACATGAGTTTTCCCAGTGGATTCTCTGTTTGCCAGCCAGTCTCCTGCCTCAGGGCTATTAGGAAGCTGTGAAAAGCAGCAGTGGTTTCCATAGTTTTCAGACTCCAGGTAGCACAACAACTTCCTGATCTTTAGGGTCACTGCCATGGTGATAAATCTGAAATTCTATGGTGGGCTAGAGAGGCACTCCTGAATCTCTCTCCTCTGGCCCTTCCAAGAATTTGACCAGCACCTGATTTCCGCAAAAGTTAACCAACTGGGAAGTTAGAGAGGACAGTCTATCAGACTGCTCCTATTTCTGACACCAATTATAAGTTCAGAAGGTTCCAAAACCACCCTCAATTTTGATAATTCACTAGAAGTACTCACAGAAACTCACTTACATTGTTTTATTCACAAATGTGGTTTATTACAGGAAAAGGGTATAGGTTAAAATCATCCAAGGGAAGAGAGGCATGCTGCAGAGCCCAGGAAATTTCCAAGTGTGGACTCTTCATTTTCTTCTCCCCATGGAGTCAGGATGCATTACTCTCCTGGCATGTGTGACAACACACACAGAGTATTGCCGACAAGGGAAGTTTCACTCTTTCACCCTTTTTTCACTAAAATAACAAGTGGTTTATATTTTCTTATCTGAAAACCATGACCAATAGAGGGCATGGAAAGTATATCCTCCTTCACCTCAAGTCAAGATGGAAGAGTTTTAAATGCATCACCCAGAAAGGTCAATATGGATCTCCTTTAGTTTGGGGGACACAACGCTCCACGGTCTGAGTCCCCCTGAAAAATCTAGAAGGCAAGAGACAGGCTCACCAGCAGCTTTGTGAGGGGAGGAGCAAGGCAGAAGTTTCTGCCACACTGGGATTGGCCTGCTCTCCTGGCATCTGTCAGGTCAAAGGGTGCAGGGTGATGCCCATGGACCACTTTGGACCATGTGTGAGAGAGGGTTAGTGTGGGCCATCTTAGGACCTGTCCTAGAGGGTCACCTGAAGGGTCAGAGAGATACAGCTGAAAGGAGCTGGAGGGATCACTGATAGCTTAGAGGCTGAGGAAAGAGTAAGGAACCAGCATGAATAGAGGTACTTTGACACAGGTCAAGGGAACTGATGGCCAGAGAGCCCCAGTTTTGAGGGTGTCTCCAGATGTGCCCTCATAAACGCACATGAGACAAGAATCTTCCCGCACGTAAGAGGAAGTTGGTGCTAGATCACCCAGCAGTGCCAGTCACGGGAGAACTTTCTGCTCTCCGCTCCTTGTTTCTCTTTCCCCCACCTCAGTCCAGTTCCAGTGGGTCTAAAGCTGGACAGGAGGAGTAGAAGCCCATGGTTGGGGGGCTAGAGAAGACCGTGACCACATCCACCCAGCCAGCCTCGCTGCCTCCAAGGCGTGAAATCCGGGAGTGGAGGGAGGGGTCTCCAGCTTGGATCAAGAGTGGAGTCTTGACTATTCCTCTGGGCTGGAATTTTAATTATTAAACCAAGACTTGTGATTATGAGGACTGGAGAACTCTTGTATTATGCAGGAGTGACCAGGAGAGCCATGGGGCCTGCCATGGGAAAATGGGCTTCCAGGAATACGCTTGCAAAAAACTGGGAGATAAAAATAGAGTTGCTCACTCCATGTAATGGTTACACAGATTTGCTCTCTCCTCTAAATGGTTACTTGACTGTGGGTGGAGGGTGTGTGTGTGTGTGTGTGTGTGTGTGTGTGTGTGTGTGTGTGTTTCATTTTCAAACCCCCAGAAGTTGTGCCTGGTACATTATAGCCATTCAATAAGTGTCTGGGGCATGAGTGACAGTTTCTTTGGGTTGCAAGGTACTATATCAACCAGCTATTGCCACAGTGACTCTGCTTAACAAAATACCCCAAGCTTACTGGCCCAAAACAAGGAGTATATATTTCTCGCTTATGGGTCTACAGGTTGGATGGGTTCAGCTGGTCTCGGGTGCGTTTAGCTGGGCTTGACTGCAGACTGCGAGGTGGGTCCAGGTCTGCTTTACGTGTCTCTCCTCTTCCTTGAGAGGGGGGCCACGCAGGCTGTGTTCTTCCCATGGTGACAGGCAGGTGTGCCAGAGGGCAAGCCCAGCTGTTCCCATTGACCAAAGCAAGTAACATGGACGTGCCGAAAGTCAAGGGGCAGTGAGGTGCACCCAGCTTACTGTGGAGGTCAATACGCTGGCGGGGGGGGGGGGGGGGGGGGGAGGCGGGGAGGGCAGGCAGGGGCGGTGAGAGATTAGGGCCAGTAATTCAATTGGCCGCAGGTACCATGTATATTTTTTTGTCCACACTTAATCAAAGATAAAGGATGGCCTTGAGTCATTCACTTTTTGCGATCTGAGGTCTCAGCTGCAGGAGGGAGTGCTCGGGCCCCTGCTGGGAACTGATAGTCATTGAGGACAGTTGGCCTGGCCTTGGGAGCTCTGAGCTGTCGGCCTCGCCCTGCTGAGTGATCCAAAAGAGAAGTGACATGAGGCCCCCGAATTCTCTGGGCCGAGACTCTTGATTACAAAATAAGAGGGCCTTGGTCCCTTGGGCTGAAACTAGTCCTGGTCAGGTCCCATGGGCATGACTCCTGTGCCCTAAGGAGGGTCCATATTTGGTGCAATGCTCTGCTGTCGCCATCTTGAAATACTGAATCATTTTTGGACAAGGCGCCCTACCTTTACATTCTGCACTGGACCCCACAATTTATATAGCTGGACCTGCCCATGGGGATGCAGGTTTCCTGAAGATTTACTGATGTAATTCCATCCTTGGAGGGACTGCAGCTCACTCTGTGCTCATTTATTCAGCAATAATATCAAAGATTACGGCCACTAATTTATCCAGTGTCCTGAAGCACCAGGCACTATGCTAATAAGGGTTTTACGAACATCATTCCAATCCTCGTATCAGACTTGCAAGCTTTTCACGAAAATGAATGTCATTGTAACGTATAACTCATCCAAGATCACACAGCTGGGACTTGAGTCTAACTTCGTTTCTCTCCCATGCCTTTCCGCCGGATGAGTTTGCTGTTATGTTCCACAAACTGGATGGAGATCTGGGGATGCAGTACATCTGGGGATAAAGTAGTACAGTCCCTACCCTCAAGGGGTTAAACATCTTATTAACAATAATTGCAAACACCTACATGGAACTTGCTGTGTGCAGACAATGTTCTAAGCAATTTATACATATTAAGCCATTTAATCTATACAAACGCAATCCATTGTTTTTAGCCCCATTTTATAGAGGGGAACACTGAGGTATAGAGGAGGTATCTCACCCATGGTCACATGGCTGGAAGGTGGCAGGGCCAGGTTTCAGGCTTAACCCCTTGCTGCACCTCCTCTCACCTTGGTGCAGCCAGGCTCCTCTCTGCTTTGGTGACGGGGGGAAAAACATAAATGAACTCTTCCCACCCTGGGTCAGATTCTGTGGATACAGTTGAGAACGTTGTGGGAGTGGAAGGGAGACAGGCCCTGGGCCCTGAGACCTGGGACTCTTTACCAGAGTGCTCGCACCTGGACAAACGTCTCCTCCAGCAACAAAATACAAAGAAACTAAAAATAACTGCAGGTATGCGCAGTTGGGGCAACTATAAGCAATAAGATACAAAAAGGCCACAAATCAACTGTCACTTCTGAGTGCCAGGAGCAAAAGCAGGGGACTGTGCATGATCCTTGCACACAGCACCGCCAAGGGGGTGGGCAGGCCACCTAAGCTCCGCCTCCTGCCCAACCCAGGGACCTGCATCTGTCGTAACTCCGTCTAAGGAGCCAGCTGGCACCCTCCTCAGGGAGCGGGCGAGGGCACCTGTTACTTGTTTTTGCTCCCAGTACCGCCTTACCTGGATTTCTCGTCTGGACTCTTACCGATTTCTAGTGATTGAAGAGTCCAAGGACCTGGGTCGGTAACAGAAGGGAGACGGGAGGCAGGTGAGCACAGAGGCTGAGCCCCCGGTGTGACATGATGGGGGCTGTAAGGGGGTGGCCGCGGGACATAGGTGTTACCGGTTCACCCAGACACGAGGAAGCAGGCCCTGCACACACAGCGGGAGGGAAGCTACCCCGTGACTGGGGTTCAGAGCTGCCTGTTCCACGCACACCGACTGCTTGTTCTGTGTTTGGATCCAGGGGGATTTCTTTTCTCACCTCTCTTCTCAATATACGGTCCGAGTAGGCTGCTCCCTTTTGAAGGGAAATGTTTCCATCCACCCATCCCGGGTCTGTTGGTGCCATTTTTGCCTCCCCAGTGAAGCTAGCCGTGAGGAAAGGCTTAGCCGGGCAGAGCCGTCTCCAGACCTGCCCGCCACTGTGGCACTCCATGGGGGGACAGGCGTGTGTCACCGCAACCCTACTCATTCCCACACAGCGCCCACCTCACGCCAGGGACCGCGGTCGCGGAACGAGGTTCATTCGAAGAGCAGCTAACAGAGGCGCGACTGGGGCTACAGCTTATGAAACCATCCTCCCACATTCCAGATGTGGTTTGGGGGTAGTTCCGCTGCCTCTGATCACCCTGAAGTAACTGAGGGGTGATGGGTGAATCTTTACTATTGTTTTGGCGATGACGGTCTACTGGGAGTGTGAAACAAGACTTCGAGGAGAGCCCGCAGGGTGAGTGGGAGCAGGTGAGGGAGGAAAGGGAAGCAGAGGCCAGGTGACAGAAAGGAGGAGCAGGGCAGAGAAGAGGGGAGGGTGGGAGAGACGGGGAGTGCAGGGACCAGGCTGTGGCCCCCTGCAGAGTTTGGGGCTGGACCGTGATGCCCAGAGGACGGGTGGGGTTCTCTTCAGCGGGGCTTTTTGAGAAAGGTTACACCCTGCGGTAAATATCTAGAGCAGTTCTGTGTTGCTGTGCAGCCCCAAGACAGAGCCCCGAGACCCAGAGAGGCTGCTGGTTGTCGTTCCCATCAGGGCTGGGAGCTGGTCCTCCTGGATGGGCAGAAGCCCTCTCTTCCCCTAAATCTCTGACCACCCCTTGTCCTGGGTGCCATCTTCAGGCACCTTCATCTTGAGAAAGGGTGCCCAATGTCACATGGGCTCTTCCCTGCCCCCTGTGCAGGTCCCCAGGTCCCCTGATGGACGAGGGCCGTGTCTCTCCTTCCAGGTGGGCTGCCTTTCAGCCCAGAGCGTGGAGTGGGGCAGCCTCTGAGCGGAAGGGCAGAGAGACGCAATTGAAGTCATTTTCCCTCTGCTTCTGTATCTTATTTTTCCTTTGGGTAAAGATTGAGGCAAAGTCAATTAAATGGAAAAGTCAGTATGCTTGGGTTGAGAAATTAAACAGAAAATCAGACTGTGTAAGGATTACGGTTCTTACAGGAATATTAATTCAACTTAATGGTGGAGTTTGGGCTGTGTCTTGGGTCTAGTAATTTGGAGGCCTGCAAGAGGACTGTATATTCATAATGAAATTTTCATCGTTTCTCGAAGGCATTCTTAATACAGTTTTATGAGCCGTCTTGCCCAGGTCACTATCGTAAATGAGAAGTTATTCCCAAAGGATCTTATTTGGGACAACAAATGGATAAAAGTATTGAATTTATTAACATCTAAATTAAAAAGTCCGAAAAATGGAGTTCTAGTTAATCAGCTTGCAAACAGCTACCCCCAAGGGTAAGATAACAGACCCTTTAGCAAAAGCTAGTGATTGGAGACATATTATTTTCCAAAACAATAATAATATTACCATAGCAGCTCCTATCTTAGGAGTTCAAAGCCGTCCCGTAATCATTAATTATTTAAAGATTTTCTAAAACGGAAGCAGATAATTGATGTTTTTTGGGGGCTTTCTAATGTGGAAATGGGGCTAAGAGGGGAGGGTGAGTGCCTTTGTCTGGTTGTGGGGCTGGCTGTCAGAAAGAGGATCAGGAAGGTCAGGAGGTGGGTGCAGTTCTCTGAGCTTGCTCCGCCTCTGGCCTCACGACCTCTGGCTTTCTGGTTCCTGCTCTGCACTTTGGGCCCAATCTCCTTCCCATCCAGCCACCCACCCCGTCCACCATCCTGTTCAACAGCCCCCAAGCGTGGCCCTGTCTTCACACCTGGGCCATCTTAGGTGTTCATCAGCCTCCCAGGACCTGTCCCTGGACCCCAGCTTCCCCAGGGGCCGCAGCACCGGGTGAGACGCATGCTCTGCTCAGAGCCTCCCTTCCACCGCGGGCTGCTGGGAAGCTCAGCCTCCAGCCGTCTCTGGTAGGGGCGCTGGTCTTTAGAGAGGCTTTCCCTTCTGCACCCGTCTGGTTCATGGACTCTACGCTCTGACATCTGGTCTTCTGGGCTGCCTTCCCGGGGCCTAGTCCTTCCCCGAAGGGCACGGAGGTGGTCCGTCCCCTCTCCTGAGCTTTACTTGGAGCTAGAGGCAGCTCACTTACCATCAGGCAGACGGGAGTGTAAGATGTCAGAGGCCTCACTGACCTGTCTGCTTTGGAGCCCACTGGCAAAATCATCACGCTGGGTCCTAAGTCATTGACACATGCCACGGGAGGCCAGCGAGTGCTGGGAAATCAACGTCGCACTTTCCCCAGGAGAATGATGGGGGGAAGCTGTGTCCCATAGAGATATAGGTCACAGAATGTCTTCATATTTGATACCTTGTCCCACTGGCACCCAACCCCTGTAAGGTAGGGAGAAGCAGGCAAGACTAGTTCTATTTTATAGATAGGGAAGGAAGCTAGTATTTTTTGAGTAAGATTGTTTTGGACAATTGGGCAATTTATATATGTTATCTTATTACGTTAGGTTTTTTTTCTTTTTATTTTATATTATTTATTTATTTATTTATTTATTTAAAGAAAAGTGATGGGACTTCCCTGGTGGTCCAGTGGTTAAGACTCCAAGCTTCCTATGCAAGGGCCGTGGGTTCGATTCCTGGTCGGGAAACTAAGATCCCACCTGCTTTCTTAGTGTCCATTCATCTTCTCCTTCATTCATTCAGTTGCTGTGTGAACTTGCTGCATCACTTAGCTCTTTCATAGTTTCCTTATCTTCGAAAGGGCTACCTCATAGGGTTGCTATGGGGTTAAATGGGATAATGTGTTTTTACCATTTAGACAATGCCTGACACATATTCAGTGCTCAGTGAGAGTCAGCAATCATTGACATTATTATTATCATTGGTATTATTATTATTATTATTATGTTAATTAATTATTAATTAATTTATTTTTGTCTGTATTGGGTCTTCGTTTCTGTGTGAGGGCTTTCTCCAGTTGCAGCAAGCAGGGGTCACTCTTCATCACGGTGCGTGGGCCTCTCACTATTGCGGCCTCTCTTGTTGCAGAGCAGAGGCTCCAGACGCGCAGGCTCAGTAGTTGTGGCTCACGGGCCCAGTTGCTCCGCGGCACGTGGGATCTTCCCAGACCAGGGCTCGAACCCGTGTGCCCTGCATTGGCAGGCAGATTCTCAACCACTGCGCTACCAGGGAAGTCCCAGACTTGTGTTGTTTTTGTTTATTTTGTTTATTTATTTATTTATTTTTGTCTGTGTTGGGTCTTCGTTTCTGGGCGAGGGCTTTCTCTAGTTGTAGTAAGCGGGGGCCACTCTTCATCGCGGTGCGTGGGCCTCTCACTATCGCGGCCTCTCTTGTTGCGGAGCACAGGCTCCAGACGCACAGGCTCAGTAGTTGTGGCTCACGGACCCAGTTGCTCCGTGGCATGTGGGATCTTCCCAGACCAGGGCTCAAAACCGTGTCCCCTGCATTGGCAGGCAGATTCTCAACCACTGCACCACCAGGGAAGCCCCAGGCATGTTTCTAATTCAGAATTTTTCAGATTTAGATAAGTAATCCAGTTCCTAAACTGTACATTACATAACACCACAAGGGGGTCTGGAGCAGCACTCTGCAAGCAACACATTAGTATTTCTGCAGTGAAACATATGAATATTCATAGTAGGCGGATAAACCAATAGTCTTACATTGGTTCAGGTCAAGTTGTACCACCTTGGGAGTTTGCCTCAAACCTTGGGAAAAAAACACTATGGCTGTCAGAGCTTTTTGGATTCCAGAGTTGCAGATAAAGAATTGTGGCTCATATTTGCAGGAACATGGATGGACCTAGAGATGATTATACTAAGTGAAAGAAGTCAGACAGAGAAAGACAAATATCATATGATATCACTTATATATGGAATAGAAAAATGATACAAATGAAATTATTTGCAAAACAGACTCACAGACATAGAAGACAAATGTTGCCAAAGGGGAGAGGGGTGAGGGAGGGAAGGCTTGGGAGTTTGGGATTAGCAGATGCAAATTAGTATATATAGGATCAATAAACAACAAGGTCCTACTGTATAGCACAGGGAACTATATTCAATATCCTGTGATAAACCATAATGGAAAAGAATCTGAAAATGAAAAAAAAGTGTGTGTATATATATATATATGTATGTATCTATATCTATCTATCTATCTATATATATATCTGAATCACTTTGTTACACCAGAAACTAACACAACATTGTAAATCAACTATGCCTCAATAAAAAAAAGAAAAAGAGAATTGCGGCTCATTCTACATTTCTTCCTTCCCTTAAGTTCCTTTCGTCCAGTTGGAAGACAATATTTTAATAATCAAAACATTCTACATCAAGGTCATCTGAAACCAGTGTTACATATTGTGGTGCAGTCAGTGTGTTGCAAATGCACTTAATGCCCTTGTGACAAGTATTTATTAACAGAATTAACGAACTGGCCAATAAATGTGTATTGAGAATCTACTGTGTTGAGAGCACAGAGCACAGAGAAAGAACAAAGGGAAGGTAAGGATTAACTAGTTAGTGTTTAAAAAGATCCTGGCAGGGCTTCCCTGGTGGCGCAGTGGTTGAGAGTCTGCCTGCCAATGCAGGGGACACGGGTTCGAGCCCTGGTCTGGGAAGATCCCACATGCTGCGGAGCAACTAGGCCCGTGAGCCACAACTACTGAGCCTGCGCGTCTGGAGCCTGTGCTCCGCAACAAGAGAGGCCACGATAGTGAGAGGCCCGCGCACCACGATGAAGAGTGGCCCCCACTTGCCGCAACTAGAGAAAGCCCTCGCACAGAAACGAAGACCCAACACAGCCAAAAATAAATAAATTAATTAATTAAAAAAAAAAAAAAAAAAAAGATCCTGGCAGACACAAAAGGCTATTGTGAATACACCGTGAACCTATAATCTCTAAATTTTCCTCTCCCTACTAGTGGCTCCTTCAAAAAAAAAAGCGAGGGTGGGTTCGGACAGTGGGGGAGGGGTGGGGAGAGAAGGAAGGGAGGGGGGACCTGGCTGGAGTCCTGGAGAAAGGAACCCCCAGAGCGTGGGGGACAGGAGGATGGGGGCGGGTCATGGAGACTCTCAAATGCCAGGCTAGAGAATTTGGTCCTAATGCCACGGGAAAAGCAGTGTGGTGTCACTCAAAAGCTGCTTCCAATCTTTTCGGAAGATGTGGAAAAAAGATGGAGTTTGGAGTTAGGCAGACCCAGAACCAGATTTTGGCTCTGCCACTTGTAGCATGACTGTGGACGAGTTCGTTTTCTCAATTAAAAATTATCTTGTGAGCCTGTGTTGAGGAATCCAGATAATAAATATATGTAAAAACATCCAGTTCCCAGGCTGCCAGGTAGGAGATGCTAATTCAGTGGTGCTCGTGATTATTACATGCTGTTCTGCACAGTGTGTCAGCGGTTGGGAAATGGGATATGGGAATATCCTGCCAGCCTCCCTTTCCTTCCATGAGCTTCCCCGTCCTTCTCTAACTGAAGAGTGTCTTGAGTATAGCAGTTACCATAATTTGGAAGTTATATATGAGAGGAAAAAAACCCACTTCTGCCGTGATCTCAGCCCTGGATTTTTATGGAAAGCATCACACTTAGCAAACATAAGAACCTAGTTCTGTTCTTTTCTATTCTGTTCTGTTCTATTGTTATTGTTGTGGTGGTCATTATTGCTATTATTACCGTAATAAACTCTACGGAGCACTGACAGTGTGTGGGACAGAGCTCGAGACCTAGAACCAGAGCCAGTCCCTACCCAACCCCTGTAAGGAGAATCCACTATTGTCCCTTGACTTTCAAAATCATCCAAATAAGCAGTGGTCTCTTGGAGTAAGATTCATTCCTATTGGTACCTGAGTCACAAACATTTTCACAAGGATCATTACCAGGCTTTTAGTTTTTTTTTAATTTTTAAAATAAATTTATTTATTGTATTTATTTATTTTTGGCTGCGTTGGGTCTTCACTGCTGCACGCGGGCTTTCTCTAGTTGCGGAGAGCGGGGGCTACTCTTCGTGGCAGTGCGCGTGCTTCTCATTGCAGTGGCTTCTCTTCTTGCAGGGGCTTCTCTTCTTGCAGTGGCTTCTCTTGTTGCGGAGCACAGGCTCTAGGCGCGTGGGCTTCAGTAGTTGTGACTCGTGGGCTCTAGAGCACAGGCTCAGTAGTTGTGGCGCACGGGCTTTGTTGCTCCGCAGCATGTGGGATCTTCCTGGACCAGGGCTCCAACCCGTGTCCCCTGCATTGGCAGGCGGATTCTTAACCACTGCGCCACCAGGGAAGTCTCTACCAGGCTTTTTTAGACATGGCTTTTCGCGAATTGTCTGCCTGGCAGCCATAAAAATGTGTCGCTCAGATCTTCCACTGGAGGGAGAAAGGTTGACTGATGGCTCCAGCGGGATCCAACGTGGCCCTGGCATGGAGGCCAGGCTTCCCCAGGGCTGGTCCCAGTCAATGACTATGCAAGGCAGAGGTCTGTGGCAGGCCCATTCCTGCAGGATGGGGACTCCCTAGATGAGCCACTTTGCTTCGGAGACTTCCCATCAGCTTGGCAGAAGCTTTCTTAGAATAGAGCTGAAGTCTGAGACTTTCCCACCTCATCCTTCCTCCTCTCTGGCCCCTCCACAGGGGCCAGACCTGTACCACCATCTGTAGGCTCTCTTTCCTTCTCCTGCTCCCTCTTCTTTGTCCTTCTGACATTTTTCCAAGTAAAAATCTCTTGCCATCTTGGTATCGGTTTCCCAGAAGGCCTGAACTAACATGGCTTTGTACAACAATTTGACTGGTGTAGTTGGCTGTGAGGGCAGAGGCAAGGTTATGGACCTCCAGGCCATTTCAGCCTTCCCCTTGGACCTCAAGCCTACTCTTGGACATGGGCTCGTCCACCAGCACATCTTTGTCCCACATGGATTAGATAAGATTTTCCCTCTTGGCAAAAGTTCTCACTTGGCATGTGTTTATCTTACTGACTGCTCCTGGCTGTTTTTGCTCTGAAACAGACACCAACCTAGATAAAAGATGAAAACATCTAGAGTTGGCAGCCTAAAGCAGCTACCAAACAAATCAGCATCTCAATCCCATTCATTGTTTTAAACAGGAAAATGAATCTTCTGGTCTCGCAAATTACACCTGGTCATGTAGAGATAATGGTGAATTATCCGCTTTCAGAGAAGCCATCCTTTAAAGAGGGCAGGCATGTTTCATGCTATTTAAGTCGAGATTTGAATGTCAAAAGGAGTATATATGTGGCACTTTATCATAAATAATATGACAGATTCTTATTCATCACCTCTAAGATACCAAAGAGAGGGAAAGAAAGAATATGGGTCTCTGTTGGGTTGCTTTGCCATATTTCTGAATCACTACGTGATGAGTAGATTGTGACTGGAACAAGTTGGGTACCAGTTTTGGCAGAAAACCCCCGTCAATTTCAAACTCACTTCCCTGTGGCATCGCTATGCAGAGGACCTAGGAGCTGCCACAAAGGAGCACCTGCTTCTCTGAGACCAGCTGGCCAGCCCTCAGAATTGCCTGTGTGTAGAATCGAGAAGGTAAGAGATGCAGGGGGGCTGGAATGTGAGCTGGAGCCGGCTGCTCGGCTTGGCTTCTACCCATCCCTGTGGAGTCCTTGGCCACACATCCCTTGGGTCCTGCTGCCCTGAGAGTTTGGTGGACACGCTGGAACCCGCAGTGTCACCCAGGTTGAGTGATCTCCCCCATCAACCTGGCAGATTTCCAGCCTTGTTTCTCTATGACTCCCAGCAACCTGGCTCCTGTGTCTCGGTGGCCATGTAAGATCTACGCTGCCCTTGCCCTTCATTTATACCAGCACTTCTTCATTTATCCTCTGTGGTCTTGGCTGCTGTGTCTAATATCTCAAGGAAATTCCCTTGCAAAGTGTACTGATGCCTTGCCTGTTGAACCCGGGGTCTCTGCCTCAGTCCCCCTCGTCCAGGTCTGACTGCAGCGTTTGACCTAAAGATCACCCACTCCTGACCCTCCCTCCTCTCAAAGCCTCAGCAGCCCCACACTTTCCCAGCCTCTTCTCCTCCCTCTTCTGTTCTTTCTTCCTCCCTCCCCCTTGGTTAACCCCCAAGGAGAGATTTGCATCTCTTTTCTTTCTCAAACATCCCTCTAGGTGAGCACATTCTGCCTCCTGCTAGCTGATGACTTGCATCTAGTGAAAGCAGTAACAGCTAATACGTACCCCACACTCGCTGTGTGCAGGCCCTGTGCTACACGCTCTACATCATTTAAGAGGTCCTATTATTACCACCACTCTACAGATGAGAAAACTGAGGCATATAGAAATTACATCCATCCTTCAGCTTGACTTTTTACCTGATATTTTCTTCTACATTTTCAAGAATGTGGAATACATTTTTACCTTGATGCCACCCTTACCTCTAATTTATCATGTCCAAACCTTGTATAACCAGTTCCTCTAGAAATGCACTCTCTTCCCATCCCCATTCCACTTCCCCACCTATATATATAAATATATTTTTGAAGTAGAGTTGATTTATAACGTTGTGTTAGTTTCTGGTGTACAGCAAAGCGATTCAGTTATATATATATATATATATATATATATATATATATATATATATATCTCCTTTTTCATATTCTTTCTCATTATAGGTTATTATAAGATATTGAATAGGGCTTCCCTGGTGGCGCAGTGGTTGAGAGTCTGCCTGCCAATGCAGGGGACACGGGTTCGAGCCCTGGTCTGGGAAGATCCCACATGCCGCGGAGCAACTGGGCCCGTGAGCCACAACTACTGAGCCTGTGCGTCTGAAGCCTGTGCTCCGCAACAAGAGAGGCCGCGATAGTGAGAGGCCCGCGCACCGCGATGAAGAGTGGCCCCCACTTGCCGCAACTAGAGAAAGCCCTCACACAGAAACGAAGACCCAACACAGCCAAAATAAATAAATAAATTAATTAATTTAAAAAAAAAGATATTGAATATAGTTCCCTGTACTATACAGTAGGTCCTTGTTGTTTATCTATTTTATATACAGTAGTGTGTATCTGTTAACCCCATACTCCTAATTTATCCCCCTCCCCCTTCCCCTTTGGTAACCGTAAGTTTGTTTTTTTATTTTTATTTACACTCTTCCTTCCCCATGACCTTATTTCCAATAGGGTGACTCCTATTTTTCCTGTTTCCAAAGGCAGGGACCTAAATTTTCTCTCTTCTTCATCCCAAGTTCTGTCGCTGTTTTCTTCAAATGCCTGTTCTTTTGTGGGTTGGGAGAAAAAGCATTAATTGAAGAGGCTGGCACAAAGTCCTTCTCAGGAGAAAACAGTGTCGTTTTAGGAATTCAAGTGAAAGGGTGTGTCTGGCTGGAAAGCAAGGCTGTCAGTGTGGAGTGGTTGGGCTGGGGAAGGGAGTCCCGGGAAGTGAGACTGGCTCCAAGGAAGGAGGCTTATCAACAGCCTCCAGTTTCCTCTATTCTTCTAGTTAAAAAAAAAAAAAAAAAAAAATCCCTAAATGTTCAGTGGGTACATGACTTCCCAGAATAAATCCCACCTGTAAATCCCACCCCCTTTGCAACCAGATACGACCTGTCGCCCTCCTTCTGCCCAGTGGTTTGTAAGAGGAAGAGGTCCGGGCAGCCTGGGGGAACTTCCCTCCCAGGGAGGAGTGGGGCTCTTACCTTCCTCTTTCCAGAGGCCAGCTGTCCCCGTCAGAAGGCTTTGGGAATGGAGGCCACACACGGCAGAACGAGAAGACAGCAGGATCCTGGGCCCTGGCACCACGGGAGGCCACACCAGCCCCGGGGGCACAGCAGATTCCTGACCTCGGCATTGTCACGTGAGAGAGAAATGAGCCTCTATCTTGAGTCTGAGCTGCTGTCATTTGGGGTCTGTCACTCACACCAGTGAGAACACTTGTTAAGACAGATGCAGTGGAGCAGCTTTTTAAGAACAAGGTGTCCTTAAGCTTCCTGGGGGCAGGAGCACAATGTCACCTCCCAACACCCCATGCCACCATCATGACCCTACAAATCTTCAGTAAAGCTGACTACCCCCTGCTTTCCTGTGTGAGTAGTTTGGGAGAAAAATCAAGAAAAGGGGATGTCCCACCTCCCAAGTCAGAGAGAAGGTACCAGCTCCAAGAAGTGAGACAGAGCGAGATCGGTGCTCAAAGGACAGCGTGAGAAATGGCTGTACAAACATAAGGTTTTGAAATCACAGAAACGTCAGGGAGGGCATAGGACCTACTGTGGGACATGGGAAGGTTCAGCCTGTTTTTAGTGGGTCTCAAAAAAAGACTCCATTGCACATTTGCATTCTACATAGATTTTCTACTTTCATTCCCATAAATATCACTTCATGTCTAGATTAAAGCAGAGTCCCTAATCTTAGGTCTTTCTCTGCTCTAGCCCCTCTTAAATATTACTGCCAGATTTGCCTTTCTGGAACGTTCATTTCATCACAAAGACTAAAATCCTTCCTGTTGCCTGCAAGGCAAACTCAGAGTCTCTATAGTTGAAACTCCACCCCTCCCACCAGGTCCTTTCCCCTCCCCAACCAAGTAACTATCACCATTAATTGAATCTCCTTCTTTCCAATTACTCAGGTGGAAAACCTTGGCGTCTTCCTGGAGTGCTTTCTTTCTCTTTCACCCCAGGCTATATCATCGGCTACAGCCAGCTTGTTGAGACCACTTTAAAAACACACCCAGGGGAATTCCCTGGAGGTCCAGTGGTTAGGACCCCATGCTTCCACTGCAGGGGGCATGGGTTTGGTCCTGCATGCCACGATGTGGCCGAAAAAAAAAAACCACCACCCAACCTCCACCATTTCTCACTTTCACGGCCACCACACTGGTCCTCGCCATCATGACCGCTTGCCTTGGTTGTTGCATTCTTTCCTAATTGACCTCCCTGCTTGCCCCCACTCTTGCCAACCAAGCCATCAGAGAGAGCTGCTAAATCTCTCCTTATGTCACTCAGAGGACAATAAAAAGGCAAAGAAAGCCCATCCAGGGGTCTACAAGGCCCTACACAATCCACCTCCCCATGACTTATTTAACTTGATTTCCTATTCTCTCTTTGTTCATTTCACACTAGCCGTGTTGGTCCCTTTGCTATTCTGTGGATATGTGGATTTAGCTCCTACCCCTGGGCCTTTGCACTTGCTGGTCCATCTGCCTGGGTTACTCTTCCTTCAGCTGCTCATATGGTTCACTCCATCAACTTCTTCATAGTTTTGCTCAAATGTCACTTATCTCTGTGTGGCCTTCTCTAACCATCGCATTTACATTTTGATACTCCTCAGCCTCTCCAGCTCTCCCTTTCACTCTCCCTGCTTTATTCTCCTCCATAGCACTTTATCGGGTTCTAAATACTATACAATTTACTTATTATTTTACTCCTAGAATGCTTCTGCCCACCAGGATATAAGCTCTGTCACATTCCAATGGGGTGGGCAGTAAGATTTGTCTGTTTGTCCCTTGCTCTGTCCCCAGGACCTAGCACAGTGTCTGCCCATAGTAAGTGCTCACTCTTGGCTGGGGAGTGGACCTTATTCACCTCCTCCCCTGGCCCTCTGCCCTGGACTCACCAGGCTCCTCCATGCCCTTCTGCCCCCTGGTGTCACCCTCAGCTTGCCCCCACCCCCAGCCTGCTCAGATCTGCCCCAGTTCTTCACCCTGTTGGGGTCTCCCCTCCCCCTCTCTTTCTAATCATGCCAATATGTCAAAGACACAATCAGGTGCCTCCTCCAGGCAGCCTTCCCAGCCCTTTTCTTTCCACACTGACTTCTCCCTTCTCTGGGTTCCTTTGCACTTGTAACTCTGGACAGAGGTGGTGGCTGTGATTGAGCCCCATCACAGGGGGAACAAACTGCCAAATGCGGAATTCTTTAGATAGGAATTGCTTCTACCTTTTCCCTAAACCTTGTGATTCCCCCAGGAAGAGAGGAAGAGGGGAAGGGCAGGGGCCACTGCAGAGAGATGGCAGCTCAGATGGGAAAACCCCAAAGGGCATTCCCAGCAGCCCAGAGGACAAAAGTGTGAGGTGTATGAGGTCAGCCCCAGGGAAACAATCGGCAGTCGTGCCTGGTGTGGCCATAGCCGCAGACACAGAGCCGTCACCCTGGGAATCCCTGCAGGCAAGGAGACGTGGCCCCGCCTGGTGAGGGGCGGGGACATGGGCAACCTTGGCTTTCCAGGTCATGTGATAATGAGCTGTCACTGAGATGACCCTCTGCCTTCAGGGTCCACATGCAGCATCCGTACTTGGTGTTTGCTCCAAGGAGTATAGAGTGTCATTTGTTGATCAGATTTATTCAGATGACAAATATGCTAGAGAGTTTGGCAGGAATGCCACATTCGGAAGAACAGTGCCTCGTTCACCTTGAAAAATACTCCGAGGGAGACCCATCCTATAGAAAGGGTGTGTTTCCCAGGGATGGATGGCAGCCTGTAATTACGCACAAAGGGTTAGGGCCACACACAATAGCATTCAGTTTCTCTCTCATTTTCTCACATGTGCTAGTCATTCTCAGCAGGTTGATAATTCTGTGAATGGCCAGGACCATGTCAGGCTGTGCCGTCTCTTCCAAAATGCCTAGTTCGTAGCACACAATAGACTCTGAGTAATTTTTTGATTGCCTAGTCAATAAACAAAAGACGAACATCTTCCTGTTTCTATGTGAGGGATGCATACATACCAATCTAACGTCTGGCCATTTTCTGAGAATTCAGCATTCGCATTATTCGATATCCTCTGTCCCCACAAAATTGTGCTCCATGTAAAGGGAGAAAATAGCTTTTGAAAGGGATTGAGGGGCCTGGGAATTATTCCGAGAGAGAATGTTAATCAGCTTTGTGACAGAGAGTCAGAGAAGGATGGCTTGGGCTGTAGAGGGCAAGTTCATGCAAAGCGCAGTGGCAGCTCTGACAAGTTCAAGGCCATGTGGACGAGCAAAGCACAGGGGCCACCTCTGAACAGCCAGTTTCAGGATGGTCTGCCCACCCACCAACCGCTAGAGTGCACCTGGGGCCTCTGCACCACCAGCGACCCTCTCCCAGCTGATGGGATGGCATCCTCTGGAGTAAGACCAAGTCTCTCTCTCTCTCTCTCTCTGGGACCCAGGATCTTTGGGGCAATGGGAGTAACCGCCATTTTCCTTCCTGTTAGCAAAGATTCACAGCAAGTCACCCAGGGCTGTTTGCAGCCCTTGCAGGTATGAGCTGAGGGGGCCCTGCAAGGACCCCTTTGCCCCAGAAGCCCACCAAGCGTGGAATAATGTGAAGTCCTCCAGCCGATGGGACACCAGGAGGATACAGAGGGGCACTGAAAACTTGCTTTAACCACCTCTCAGGACTGCTAAGAGCCTGCTGTTCTCCCAGCCTCTCCGTGTCCGTCCAGGAAGCTTGCACAAAACATTTCACCCCACAACAAAGCAAACACCTTGTATTACAGGATCTGCAATATCCCTCCCCGCTCCAGGAAGCTGCGGCTCTAAATTCAAGGCTTAGCTAGGAGAGGACGCAGGTCCTTTGCTTCTTTTCCTCCTCCGCCTGCATTTGCTGTTTCATCGTGTTCCTTATCTCCTCCGCCTTATGGGGCTGAAAGTAAAGAGAAACTCAAATCCATCATTTTCACAGTTTGTTGGCAGCTCAAGTTCACCGTTTTGCAGTTGTTTGCAGCTCTTGGAAAAAAAAAAATGTGTGTTCGGAAGGGTGATGGAACCATAGACTGGTAGGAGAGACAACGGTGCGATGGGATAAATACAGGTAAAAGTCCTTGGAAGCACAGACAGGGAGTGACCGGCTGCTCAGGGATGTGAGAGAAAACTGCAGAGGGGCTGGCATTGGAGTTGAGTCTTCAGGAAAGATTAGAAGTTTCCCAGCCTTTATCTTTGCTGCCCCATCTGCCGAGAAACCAGTCCCTTGGCAATTCCTGTGACTGGCTCTTTTTTTTTTTATGTTAAGACTTTATATTTTTAGAGCAGTTTTAGGTTCATAGCAAAATTGAGGGGGTGGTACAAAGATTGCCCATATACCCCCTGTGCCCACACATGTACAGTTTTCCCCATTATCAACATCGCCCACCAGAGTGGTACATTTGTTACAATGATGAACCTATGCGAACACATCATAACCACTGAAAGTCCACAGTTTACACTATGGTCCACTCTCAGCGTTGTACGTTCTTTGGGTTTGGATGGCTGGTTCTTTTCATTCTTTAGCTCTCATTTCAAACGTCACCTTCTTGAACTGAAGCGTTCATCAATGGATGAATGGATCAACAAAATGGTGTATCCATACAATGAAATATCATTTGGCCTTAAAAAGGAGGGAGATTCTGATGCATGCTTCAACATGGATGAAGCTTGAGGACATATGCTGAGTGAAATAAGCCAGCCACAAATGACAAATATTGTATGATTTTAATTCTGTGAGGTACCAAGAGTAGTCAAATTCATAGGCAGAAAGCATAATGGTGGTCATTGGGGCTGGGGGGAGAGAGGAGTGGGGAGTTAGTGTTCAATGGATATGGAATTTAGGTTTGGGATGATGAAAAATTCTGGAGATGGAAGGTAATGATAGTTGAATAGCAATGTGAATGTACTTAATGCTACTGAACTATACACTAAAAATGGTTAAAATGGTAAATTTTATGTTATGTACATTTTTCAATAATAGAAAAAATAGATGCAAGTTACAACTGAGAAAAGGTCACCTCTTCAAAGAGGCCTTCCCTGACCATCAGGTCTTAAGAAGTCTTCGTACTGCAGTTGGCTGGTTACTCTCTGTTTCATTGCCTTATCTATTTCCTGCACGTCACTCACCACAATCTGAAATTATTGTACTTGTTTCCTTGTAGGCTTCATGAGGACGCAGATCTTGTCTGTTGCCTTCACAGCTGTATCACGCTGCTTGTGCCAGGCTTGGCACATACTAGATGCTGAAGCATGTAGAAGGAAATACTGAAACCTCTATAAAATGCAAAGTGCAATAAATATGTCAAAAATATTATTTATTTCATGTGGCTCTTCTCGATCTGGAAGGATTCCACATAGTGAGGCTAGTTCAGGACCGAGGACCAGATGTGACCAATTGTTGCTAAAGGCAGCAACAATTTGACTTTGACTGATGTAGGCCTGAAACAGAGCCAAGAAGTAGATCGACAAAGTCTCATCAGGGCATGGCTCCTTGAGCCTGCTTTTGGCTGAAAGAAACAGAAACCTCAACTCAGAATGGTTTGGACAGTAAAGACCATTGTCCTTATCATCGCCCATAAAAAGAGATCTCGAGGTAGGGTGCTGCAGGGGTTGGTTAATTCAGTGGCTCATCTAGCATCAAGGCCCCAGTTTCTGTCCATACTTCTATTCTGCCCTTTTCAACACATGAGCTTTGTTGTGAGCTCATGATGACTGCCTTAGCTCCACTGTGCCACACCCAGACACAATAACACAATTACTCTTGTGGAAGAAAAGCAACTATCTTTCCTTGTGTCTCTCTTGGGCAAGTGAAGGAATCTTTCACAGAAGCCCCACACAGATTTCCCCTCATGTGTCCTTAGCCAGGACCGCATACCATGTTCATGCCTAAACCAGTCACAGGCAAGGGGAATGGGACCACCATGACTGGCTTAGACTCATATAGACGCTTGGGATTAAGGATGTATCCAGCTTTCCCCAAAGCACATGACAAGCTAATGGTAGGTGCATGAATTACTCTTGGCATTAGGGAGATGGAAATGCCTATTGGGAAGGCAGCTAGTAGTGTCTACCTCAGGGTGAAATTAGAGGTTTGAATCCATGTCACAATAGCCATCCTGGCATGGAGATGGAAGCATGGATCATTCAAGGGGGCACTGACTATGGAACACCATGGAAGCCCCCAGGCCCCTGCTTCTTACCCACCACTGACCTTAGCTTATTTGGGATCAAACTGGCTACAAAGGGTTTAATGAAGTTGATGCACACCTAGGAACTTGCCTCATCTTGTGATTTCCAAGACAAGTAACCATCACTCAACCTTCATCCAGCATGAGGTTTGCATTTACACAAGGCTGTGTTCAATTCTTATTCTGAAACTCTTTCATTCTTTGATTCAACATATATTTATTGAGCACCCATTTTGTGTCAGGTATTATACTAGGAACTGGGATATAAGAAATAAAGTGTCTGCCTTCATGGAGCTTACTATCTGGTCTGGGGAGAGAACCAACTAACATATTTTTAAAAATTAATTTCACATATGTACTGATATGTACTATGGAGAAAATAGAATGATGGGATAGAGAGTGGTGGGACCAACAGGTTACTTGAGCTAGACGATTAGGGAAACTCTCTGAGGAAGTGAGAGATCTGAGTTGTGAAGGAAAAAGCTAGAAGGAAGATTTGGGGGAAGGATATTCCTTGTAAGTACATACTCTTTGTAGCAAGAATAAGATTAACATGTTTAAGTCATACCAAATCAGCCTGTGTTACTGGAGCTTGGAGGGCAAGGGAGAGAGTGGTAGGGATGAGGCAGAAGTTTCAGTAGCCTTGGAGAAACTATTTTAGTGGGGGAGGGGAAAATCCAAGACTTGGGTTTTGGACATGTTAATTTATCTAGGTGGATTAGCCATTTAAGGGGGGATGTAAGAAGTCCAGAACACAGAGTTGTAGACATGAAGCTGGAAATTATCAGCTTATGGATGATATTTTAAATCTGGGTGAGATCACTTAGGGAGAGATTGTAAAAGAGAAGAGAAAGGCTTCTAGACTCACTAGGTGTATGATTTGAGCATGTTATTCAGCTTCTTTGAGCTTGATTTTTTTTGAATTAATTAATTAATTTTTAACATCTTTATTGGAGTATAATTGCTTTACAATGGTGTGTTAGTTTCTGCTTTAAAACAAAGTGAATCAGCTATACATATACATATATCCCCATATCTCTTCCCTCTTGCGTCTCCCTCCCTCCCACCCTTTGAGCTTGATTTTGAACTTGTCTATAAAGTGAGTTTTATCGTATCTACCTTGCAGAGTTGTTATAAGAATTAAGTTAGATAATGTATGTGAAAGCACCTGGCACAAGTCTTGGTAGAGTCTAAAAAAAAATGTTTTTTTCTTCACGCTGAGTGTCCTCGTTCCATTTTGTTAGATAATAAAGGTATGTATGTGAATCATTAAAATTGGATCTAGGTAAAGTGAGCGTCCAGGATTTGACATTCCTTTTTCTGACTGATCAACTTTCAAAAAATCATTCTTAGGCACTGGTGGATAGATGAGGAAGGAGTTCTATCATATTTTTCTGCTAAAAGAGAGCCCAGATTTCCTTAGATGGGTGAGGGAGGATAGGTGAAAGAAGAGCTGCAGGTATGGGAGAGGAAGGAAAATGAGAAAAAAGTATTTCAGACAGCATATAACGGAACAGTGATGGAAAGCTCAAGATTTCAAACCTTTGTCTTTAGGAGATGGTGTCACTGCCCAGAAATAGACACATCGGATGAGGAGTTAGTCTGGGATGAACATAGAAGTGATGGTGAGCTTAGTTTTGGCCAGGCTGAGTGTGAGCTCCAGAGAGGGCAACCTGGAGGAGACAGCAAGCAGACAGCAAGCATTTAGGGAATTTTTGTAGCACAGGAGAGAGGCCGGACCTGGAGCTACAGGTTTAGGGGGCTTTGCATGGAGAGGACTGAAGCCTTGAAACTGGTGAGGTCATGGACAAAGTCTAGGGTGAAACCCTTCTCCAAAGAGCTCTTTTACTGCTGTTTAATATTTCATGTGGTTGTTTGGCTTCCCTGTTTGACTGCAAACTTAACTGCTCTTCCACTTTCTCAAAAGTGACTTGGGAAATTGCCTCTCTCAGCTTCAGTTTCCTCAACTCTCAAATGGGACTAATAATACCTACCACATAGACGGTTGGGAGGACGAAAAGAGATCATCTCCTGGAGCGATTAGCATCGTGCCTGGAATGAGGAAGGTAGACAATGAACACTGAATGTCGCCTCGATGTTATTTATTTGATTCAAAACTAAGAAGTGTTCTTGCATACCTGCCAGGTGTATAAACACTTCCTGTTCACTCAGGGTACGTGACAGTGGGGAGGAGGGGTTGAGGTGGGGACTCTAGTCCTATAACTTCCTCCTGCCCAACCCTGAGGTCACATCCTAACTAAGCTTGGGAGAACTGTCCCGTCCCTGGTTTATATCAGTCCCTCCCACATAGGAGGGGAATGGTAGATGGGTGCAGATTCAACTGAAAATAGTCTTTTCCAGTTGCCACGGCCCACATACTGCTCTGAAGCCCGTCTCTAGCACAGATATCTAGGTCTCTTTTCTCCTAGTGGGACTGCCCCAGCTGGACATATGGGCGGTTGTCAGAGGGCTGGCGGGCCCCTGAACAAAAGAGAGAAGCAGCAGGGACACATCTTTCTTGGAAACCAGCCTTAGGCAGCCCAGGATCCCACAGTCTTCCCACCTTCTTTGCTTTTCTGCTGGGATTTGAGGTCACCCCCTCCCCTCAGGGGACACCCACGTGGATCTGACCATTGTGATTTGCTCTCCCCTAGTCTGTGCTCCCAGGGAGGGGAGGGGAAGAAGAGTTTAATTAGGTCTCTGAGTTTCCTGATGCCAGCAAGAGTGCCCTCAGGTTGTCTGATGTGTGAGTAGCTTTGGGCTAGTTTTGAATTATTTTTAGGACTATAAGAAATCAGCTCTGAGACCTGAGTCATGAGCAGGCTTGCAGGAATCTGTGGACGTGGAGCTCTTGGCCCCTGGCATGAAGGGGAAGGAGGGTCTTGCGTTGACCTTGCAGCTTTTCCCTCTCAGAAGCCAAGCAGACAACCCTACGGGGGGCTCAGGGTGTACAGGGTATGCGTCCTTTTAGAAATGCAGCCCTCCTTACCCCACGCCCATCCCATTTCCCCACCAATTTTTTCTAAGCTATTTTGAAACAGCCATGAAAAGGTTTAGAACTGGTTTAAATTCAGGTAACAGTGATGATTCTCTGTTTGCAAAGACCTGGAAACCAGCTGTGCCCTTAAAGCCAAGGAGAAGACTGGATTTAGCTATTGCTGGGAAAACAGCAACTATTTCTCCCACCACCCTGGTTTGGCAACATACAAACATGCCTTCAGAAATTTCAAAGAAAAACTCAGATTTAAAAAAAATAAATGATGACCTAACTTCAATTTACAGAGCAGTTACAAGGCTAGGGCAAAGAATTACACTCAAATAAGGCAGACCTCAAAAATATTGCAGGTTTGGTTCCAGAAAAAAGAATATCAAAGAAAGTGAGACACTCTAAGTTTTGTGGTTTCCTAGTGCACATCAAAGTTATGTTTACACTATAGTCTATTAAGTGTGCAATAGCATGACTAAGAGAGCATATATAACTTAATTAAAAAATACTTTATTGTTAAGAATGCTAACCATCACCTGAGCCTTCATAATCTTCTCGCAATAATAACATGAAAGATCACTGATCACAATCACTGTAACGAATATAATAATGATGAAAAAGTTTGAAATACTGCGAGAATTACCATAACGTGACACAGAGACACGAAGTGAGCAAATGCTGTTGGAAAAATGGCGCCGATAGACGTGCTTGACACGGGGTTGCCACAAACCTTCAATGTGTAAAAAGCACAGTTATCTGTGAAGTACAATAAAGCCCAATACACAAAGTCTGCCTGTACCCCAAATGTTAACATTCTACTATATTGGTTTTATCATTTTCTCTCTCACCACATATACTGATACAGGGTAAGACTGATACAATACTATTCCCTAACCTGCAGACTTTATTCAGTTGTCATCAATTTTCCTATAAAGTCCTTTATAGCAAAAGAAAACCCAGGACTATATTATTCAGTTGTTGCATCACTTTAGTCTGCTTTAATTTTGGACAGTTATTGAGTATCTCTTTGCATTCATGATATTGACATTTTTTCATAGCGCAGGCCACTTAGGTTGTAGAATGACCCTTCCTTCGGGCTTGTCTGATGTTTCTTTGTGATTGCATTCAGGTCGTATGCTCTGGGCAGTAACACCAAAGCTGTGGTGCTGGGTTTTTCTCAGGGCACCGTATCAGGAGGCACGTGCTGCTGTCTCTTTGTTTCATCACCAGTGATGTTAGCTTTGATCATTTGGTTAAGGGGGGATGGGCCAGATTTTTCCACGGTAAAGTGACTTAATTTTCCCTTCTGTAAGGTTACTTTGTAATTAATAAGAATCTTGCGGGGAGGTACTTTGAGTTGGTCTATATACTCCTCTAAATTTCACCCACTAATTTTAGCATCCATTGATGATTCTGGCCTGAATCTATCATTATGATGATGGTTGCCAGGTGCCGGTTTTCTAAATCCATTATTCCTTTCACATTTATTTGTTGGTTTTCTACTGTAAGGAAGAACTTTCTCACGTATCTATCTATCTGTCTATCTATCTATCTATCTATCTATCTATCTATCTCAGTTTTTGAAAACAAAACAGCATGTTAACTAAAAAACCCCGATGTATTCCCACAGTGGGTGTCCTTCCTTGAGCCCTCACTGACAGCAAACGTGTCCAGGCCGGTCTGGTGAGCTGGGGGCCGGCAGAAGGAGTCAGTACACAAGAACTGAACTGCACTGGGGCTCTGTGTGTGGTGGGGGATTCGTGCTGGCCTCTGATGAGGGGCAGGGTGTGGAGGGCAGCAGGCAGGGATTGAAGGAACTGTCTTGTGTGAGACACCATGAATCTAAGAATGTGAGCGGCAGGCATGTGTGTCCCTAGGACAAAGCAGGGCTCACAGTGGGGGACAGGGGAGTTTAATATTCTGGGCACACGGCACCCTGTGCTGTAGGACCATACAACCTGGCAGCAGTGGCTGTGCAGGAAGATGGGGACACTGGGGTCTCACGTGGGTAGTGCCAGTGACTCTCACGCGGGTTTTCAGGAGGACGGGAGCGGGACAGAGGCAGAACATGGCCCACAGGCATGACGGTGGGGAGGGACACCTACTCTGGGTACTTCCAGAGGCGACTTTGTGGGAGCCCAAGATCTTATATGAGCAGGTCAAGACAAAAGCCAGTTCGATGTCAGAGGCTGGAGAGGCCATGGGACACTGGAGTTCCAATCCACACAGCACTTGCAGCCTGGCAAACAGTCCCTGAAAAATGAGACTCGGTGCACTAGGGGCGGGGCTTGCTTGGATGCAGAGCATAGTGCCAAACTGGTGCGCTGCCCCACCTGCCAGCCGCCCATGCTCGTCAGCACAGTTTGGTTGTCTCCTGCTCATTCCTGGGTGCTCCCCTGGGTTCTGAATGGCAGAGGACCGGTCCTCCTCCTCCAGACTTATGTACACCCGAGGGGACTAACTCTGAACGAGGCACTCGCAAAGAGGGACGAATGCACGAAAGGAGAGCACCCAAGAAAGACGGAAAATGAGGAGACGTGGCAGCACGAGGGAAGCGGCTTCACCACATCTACCAAGTAGCTCCCTAGGAAATACTCAATCTTTCATTTAATTGAAGACAGGAACATTATTATCTCTGGCACGAGAAGGAGTTATCCTAAAGAAAATTTACAGTGGTATTATCATCGACTCAAAAATAAATTACACTTTGGTTTAGTTTAATTTAGTTTCCTAAAATTACACTTTGGTTATATTTGGGTATCATATCAAATCAGGCCGTGTGCATCTGTCTGTGAGAGTGAAGAAATGCTACGTTAGAAAGCCTTAATTTGAAATGCTGGGTGCATTGTCCACTGTGTACACTTTAGCAGTTTTCACTTGGAAGTTGATGGTGATGCAGTGTTTCCTACAATACAGTCTTTACGTCAGGCTTTCGAAGAAATCTTTTCGAAGATTTACAATGCGGGACAGCTCGAATGTTACTTCTAAAGTGATTTTTGGGAAGCTTTGAGATAAGCCAACCTGCACTCCTACAGCTGGGCTGGAGGATGTCCCCAGGGCCTCAGACACCTGCCTGGCCACCAGAGGCTACCTGATCTGGGTCCCTCTTTTCAGGGTGGTGACGGGCACAGTTGTCTGATCACCTGCCCTTGGAAGCTGTGTGTATGATGGTCTCTGAGCTCCCCTGTGCAGAGGTCATCCCTCCTGGATCAGGGAGTCACGTGGAGTCACAGAACAGCTGTCAGAGCCTGACCGGGCCAGCAGGGACCTTCCCACAGAGCTATTACATTTCAATTTCAGTAAATATTTAATGGCAGTCAATACCAGAACAGATGCTCCGGGATGAGAGTTCAGGAAGTACAAACAGGACCTGCCTTCAAAAGATGGACAACCTAGTTGAGATTCAAGTAACATTTATTGGGGAAAAATGGGAGAGAGTGAACAGAGCTTGGGGCTGGCACCACAGGGTTTTGTGTTTGGGTTTTGATCTTGTCACTTATGGGTTTCGGGCACCCAGTAGGACCTTTCAGGGCCTCCATCCACAAGGAGCCTCCGTGTCTCATCATACATGGAGAATAACCATTTTTACCGCATGGGTTTCTCGTAAAGATTAATGGGAGACTAGACAAAAAGCACTCAGCGTGGTGTCTGGCCCAGAATAAGAGCTCAGTAAACAATAGCTGGTTTTTTGAGGGCTTTCACACGCTGGGCACGTTTACCTATGTGGTCTCCCACACCCCGCTGAGCAGGGTGTTATTATTATGCCCCATTTACAGATATAGAAACTCAAGGCCAGAGAGGCGAAGGGCTTGCTTTTAGTTAGCGGTTCATCAGCGGTAGGGCTGCACTTGACGGCCCACCTCCTGGCACCTGACTTGACGCCATCCTCACTCTGACACGACTGGCCCTTGCGGTGTCGTGATCATCTATGGAGAAGACATATTCTGGCATCTTCTCAGCAAACACACCACTAATAACAATGATCTCTTACCTTTGTATAATCCCTTTAACTTTCCAAAGTGCTTTCACATCTAGTATCATTTGATCCCCTCCACTCCAAAGACGAGTCTTCTCTGTTCAACTTGCAAAATCAACTCCTGCCAGGGCTTTTTCTGCCTGAAAGACTGAAGCATGGCAGAATAAATGTTCTGGACCGTGTCTTTTCCAGCCTGGGCAGCGGACAAGGTGGCTTTCTTTCTGGGCTGAAAAGTCTCTGTTTTTATTTTGGGCTTTTGTGCAGCACCCGGAACCCAGCCTGCCCCACTTCAAGCTTCTTCCTGCTTTACGTCATGAACTAGGGGAGCGTTTCCTATTTTCTTCAATACTTTGAAAGCCTCTGACTCATCTTGGGATGAAGCAGAAGTCACATTGGTAGGATGCTTGGACCAATCTCTCGTCCTTACACCCCTTGGAATACACACATGTGCACACGTGTGTACACCTGCTGCTTCCCAACTGCCCTAATGAATGAGGCTCAGTGAACACGAATCGATGAAGCTCCACGGAAGTCTGCCACTTGTTTATGGCTCCCTTCCAGGAGCTCAAATGTTGATTATCCACGTGTCTCATCTCCATCTCCTTCAACTTGGCTCAGGGGTGCTCCCATTAATGTTATAGTCACTAGACACGTTATCTTCCTTCTCTTTGAGCAAAGTTATTTTTCAAACACTAAGCACAAATAATTATTCAAGAAACACTTTGCAAAAACAGCATTTATGAAAACCGTACAATTCAAAATCTATTTTAGAAGCTTTTACAAAAAGCAGGAAATTTAGCGGGGGAAGCAGGTGCTGCATTCTTTTCATGATAAATGGCGGTGCATGCCCGGGCGAGGGTGGGGTGGGAGGCTGCCTGACTAGTCCCAGATAGAGTGGTACCAGAAGGTTTTCCAAACACAGCCTCCAAACCAAAATGCCCTTAGACTCAAGCAGCTCTGACCATAAAGGTAAGAATGAGAGATGTGTTTTGCTGGTCTGAGATTTGTAAGAAGTGCAGTTAAGTAAGCAGTTGATTTAGTATCTCACCCCCTCCCCTTGCAGAATTTACCGTTTGACATTTGGTGCCTGTGACCTCAGCAGGAGTTCTAAGGACAAAGCAACACCTGTGTCGACTGAAGAGGACATATCTGGGGTCTGGAGGGTCCCCAAAGCGTCTTTGAAGGAAACGTCTTGAAATCAAAAGCCATCTGCTAAGGGAAAACTCTGTTTTTTGTGTTTTACCCCCAGGAATCACTAGGTTCCTAGTGGAGGAGTCCAGGAAGAAGAACAAGACTGACAACAACCATAGCTATCACTTTCCAGAACTTCCTGAGCCACAGACTTCACATACATTATCTTGTTCATCTCATAGCAATCCAGTGAGGTGGGGACCATCCTTATGCCCATTTTCCAGTGGGGGAAACTGAGTCTCACAGTGGTTACGTCCCGCGTGGACAGTCTGTCAGCTGGTGAGTGGCAGAGCCGGCATTTAAACCCCACACCGTTTGGCTCCACATCCCACGCTTTCCCTCCTTACTGCACACTGCATCCCTGGGCCCCTTCCAGCCGCTAGCCCCCCGCCCAAGGGGAGCCACTCTCCTGACTTCCACAGCAGAGGTGAGTCCTTCTGTATTTGTACTTTATGTAAATGGAATCATGCAGTGTGTGCTCTTTGGTGTCTGGCTTCTTTCACTCAACATTAAGTTTGTGAGATTCACCCATGTTGTTGAGTATGTCTGTTGATCATTGGTATGCTCTTGGCCGTACAGAATTCCATTGCGCGACTACGCTTCAGTTTATGTATCCATTCTATTATTGATGGACTTTGAATTGTTTCTTGTTCTTGGCTATTACACAAAGCTGTATTATGCATATATAAACTTTTAAGGTTGTAGATAAAAGAATCTATATAGACAACATATCATCTGTGGATAATGAGAATTTTAAGTTTTTTTTTCCCCTTTCCAAACCTTATATGTTTTCTTTCTTTTCTTTTTTCTTCCTGATTTTAAAAGCCTTCACTGTTTCACCATTAAAAATAATTTTGTGTAGGTTTTGGTTAGACTTCCCTTATCAGATTAGGGAAATCCCTTTTGATTCTGAGCTAGTTAATTTTTTAAATCATAAATAGATATTTTGAATTTCATCGAATGTGTTTTCTCTGTCTTTTGAAATAACCATACTGTTTTGTTCTCGTAATGCTAATGGGGTGAAAGATAATTACAGATTTTCTGAAGTTAAACCTTACATTCCTGGAATAAACTCAGCTGAGTCATGATGTGTTATTTTTTTCATAAAGTGCAGGATTTATTTTGTTAATATTTGTGTAGGATTACTGTCTTTATGTTCCTAAATGAAGTTCCCCTATGATTTTTCTTTATTATATTTTTCCAGTTTTAGCATCAAAGGTAGAGTGGACTCATAGACTGAATTAGGGAATATTCTTTTTCTTTTTTCTTCAAAGAATTTGCATAATATTAGAATGATATGTTCCATGAACACTTGGTAGAATTTACTTGTAAAATCATCTGTGCCTGGTGATTATTTGTAGGAAAATTAAACAATTGATTCACTTGTTTTGATGGTTATGAGCTATTTCTATTTGAGTTGGTTATTTTTCAAAGAATGTGCTCATTTCTTCTAAGTTAATGCATCTTTATGCATTCTTTGGCATGTAGTTTTTTATAGTACTCTCTTATCTTCTTAGTCTCTGATGGATCTCTCATTATATCCCTTTTTATTTTTAATATTATTTGTGCATTTCTCTTTCTTGCACAATTCTGCTAGAGGCTTGCCTATTTTATTCGCGTTTTCTAAGAACCAACTTTTGGTTTTTGTAAATCTTTGTTTTCTATTTCATTAATTTCGACACCCAAAGTTATCTTTCTTTAAATTTATTCTGTTGTTCTTTTTCTAATTTCTTAAGTTGGGTACTTAGCTCATTAATTTTCAGCCTTGCCTCTCTTATACGAATAAGCATTTAAGTCTCTACGTTTCTCTCATTTCTCTCATAGTATCTTTTTTATTGCATTCCAGAAGCCTTGGTATGTTGTATTTTCATTATTGTTTAGTTCTAAATATATTTAAATTTCTCGGGGTCTTTTATCCAAAAGGTATTTAAAAGTGAGATTTAAAAGTTCTAAGCATATGTTTTTGAGGTCTAAATTAATTGCACTGTGGTTGGAAAACTTGGTCCATATGATAAGGGATATTTGAAAATTTTAACCCTTCTTCTATTCCATGGTTAGTCTTTGTAAATATTGTCATATGGAATCTATATATGTTTGATAAATCAAACGATAATTGCATTTTTATATTTTTACTAATTTTTTGTCCTATCAATAAATAAAAGATGTACCTTGAACATTGCCCACTCTGATGATGAGTTTAATTTCCCTATGTACTCTATCAATTTTGTATTACATGTAACATAAGACTTTTTAGAATTGTTTTATCTTTCAGATGCATCAAACATTTTGTTATCGCACAGAGGCCCTATCTATATAACGCTTTTCTGTATTAAAGCCTACCTTTTCTGACAGTAGAAATCTTTCTTTTGGTTAATATTTGCTTCATAAATCTTTCACTTCCAACTTTTCCCTGTCCTTATGTTTGAATGTGTCCCCTGTGAATAGCACATGGCTGAATGTTTTAAAATATCTAGTGTGACTATCTCCGTCCACTGTGTGGTGAGTTTAGTCCTGTTTCATTAACGTGATGCCAGATTTGTCTGTCTTTCCACTATGCTGTTACCTTCTGCTTCCTATTTATTTTTCCCTCTGCCTATTTTTCTCTTCTTGACTATTAAAACTTTCCATTTTTATTGGCTTTCTCATTCCATTTTTCCTTCTACTCGTTTGGAAGTGATGCTGTACTCTCTTTCTGTTCTCTGATGGTTACCTTTGAAATTATACCATGCAAAACTACTAAACACTAACAATAGTACCTCAACCCTCCTAGCAAATCGCACAACAGTTTCCTCTTTCAACTTTTATACTATTATCCTGAGTATTTTCATTATGTCTTCTTAAACATTTTTATTTCTATAAGTTATGGAAATTAGATGTTAATATTATTTTATGGACAATATTAATATTTGCCTACTTCTTTACTTTTTTGCAACTCAGACTTTTCTTCCAAGATTATTTCCCTTCTTCCTGGAGTGCATATTTTAAAGTTCTTCTGGCTTAGGTCTACTGGTAGTAGACTTGGTTTCTGTTTCTCTAAAAATGTTTTTATTTCACTCTCATGAGTGGAGGTATTTTTGCTAGGTGGACAATTCTAGGATGACTGTGATGTGATTTTCCCTCAGCATTTAGAAGATATTATTCCATTGTCTCTTGGCTTTGGTTTTTGCTGTTGAGAAAATTGCTGTCAGTCTGTCATTCCTTTGAAGGTGGTACATTTTCTTTTTTAATGCTTTTAAGATCTTCAGTTTGTTTTTGGTACTTGGCATGTTGTCTTCAATATGTCCATGTTTGGATTTACTTTTTCTTTGTCTTGTTGGGTAACTGCCATGATTACTGTGTCCTTGTACTCATGTACCTCAGTTTTAGAAAATTACCTTTAAATTAGCCCTCTTACCTGTCTTTTCTACTCCTTCCTCCTGGACTCTGATATGATATTGGAACTTCTTACTCTACCTTCCTTGTCTCTTTTTTTCTCTCTTGCGCTTTACATCTTGTTTCTTTGTGCTACTTTCTAGAAAATTTCTACAGATCTATCTTCAGGTTCACCAATTCACTCCTCAATTATGTTTAATATGCTATTACCGCACTCCCTGAATTTTTTTAATAGCTAAAACTATATATGTCATTTTAAAAAGTTCTATGTCTTTTTCAAATCTCCTTCATCATATTTGCTATTCCTTTCTGCTTGCTCATCTTTTGTTTAAACATTTTATATATGGTTATTCTCTATTCTGATTCTGAGAATTCTAATATTTCAAATCCATATGCATCCTAATCTGTTTTATTTCTGCTGATAATCACTCATTATGATTTGTGTCCTTGTGTGATGATCTATTGAGCTCACATTTGGCTGTTCTTGGTCTGTGGAATACAGAATAGGATGCTTGTCTCCAGAGTGGTTTCTTCTGCCAGGACCAGGAACGCTGCTGACCTGGACCCATGTCATCCCCTTCCATAGTCCCTGGACTAAACTGTGAATCTCAGGGCCAGCTTCTCCCTCTTGACATACTGTTATTTGGAATTGTCCTCAGAGCAACTCTGCCTGTATGTCCTCAGAGCAACTTTCCAATACTAACTACTCAGATCTCTGACTATGTGTGTTTGTGTGTGTGTGTGTGTGTGTGTGGTGTGTCCCCATGGAGGTGTCCCTTATTTCCATAATCTCAGCAATGCAAAGAAGTTGTATTTTATGAAAGATATACCTGTTCTGAAACAGGAGGACCCTCAAGATCACTAATCTCCCACACTATGAGACGTAGAAATTTGGGCCTGTTTTTGCATTAATAAAATAGACAGGGAGTATGAGAGTTCAGGGAAAGATGGAAACATTTCATTGCCATTTAAGCAATGCTAAGTAAATCCTAGTTATTGTTTGTGGCATATAATTTCCTAAATCTCATCATTCTGTCATTGCTTTCTGGCTACCTCATGTGTATGAAGCTTGCTTCCTGGCTACCTCATGTGTATGAAGCTTGCTTCCTGAGTGCCAAGGGCTACCCAATATCCTCTCTTCTATTTAGCATCTTGAGAGCACCCTTGCCCACTTCACCTCATTTTGTAATGCCCGCAAGAGGCCTGACTTGCAGACTGGATGGAGTATAATGCTGCATGCTATAAGGCTATAATAGACAGAGACAGGTCCAAGGGAAAGGCTTGGGTCCCAAACTGGTCCAATCCAAGTCTTTCCTAGAATTTTCCATATTGGAGGCAGAGAAGTCTCTCTTCTTGGATTGCAAATAAGAAACACATAAGACTAAGGCTGTTGTTGGCCATCTTCCATGCCACGTAGGGAGAGTCAATCTGTAGCCTTGATTAACACATGGGTGTGTTTCTGAGCTGAGCTTAAGAGGATGGGATTGACATGTACACACTGCTATATTTAAAATAGGTAACCAACAAAGACCTACTGTATAGCACAGGGAACTCTGCTCAGTATTCTGTAATAACCTAAATGAGAAAAGAACTTGAAAAAGAATAGATACGTGTATACGTATAACTGAATCACTTTGTTGTACACCTGAAACTAACACAATGTTGTTAATCAACTGTATTCCAATATAAAATAAAAAGTTAAAAAAAGAAGACATTTACAAAATGATTATAAAGAAGGGGGGGTGAGTAGTTCCTGGCAGCTCATATTTTCAGATGGTTGCAGGAGGACTCCCTTGCTGTGCCCTGACAGGGACCTAAGGCTTCTATCCCTTTACCACCTTCAAGGCAGTGAAAGGGGCATGGCTTTAAGCAATTACCATCATCCACCCAGTATAAGTGTCAATTAGGCTAATGGAGAAAATAAGATTCAGAACCTTTTGAAGTGGTCCTTCCTCCCCTTTTGAGAATTAGCTCACCTCTACTTGACCTCAAAAATGTAAGCTTTCCAGTAAATCTGACCCCCTACTTCCTGTGAGTTTCAACATCTGCAACATCAAAGTGAAACAGTCACTCCTTTAGAAGCACAGAAAAATTAACTGGAAATAGAATGATGCTGGTTTCATGTGCTATGAGAAAGGGAAATGGGTCTGATTGCAACTAGATATAGAATTGGAAAATACCCAGAACTTTCTGATTTTTAAAAAGGCAAAATCAAATTGGAAAGTGTTTGGTGTCTCAAAAAATAATTTTAAAAAAGTCCATTATTGACTCTTCATTATACAAGATACACGCAAAGGAGAAGCATACAGCTCCAGATCATTTCAGTGACATCCCATACCCAGGAAGGATTAATGCCTGAGAATACTCAGTTGAATCAGTATTTTCTCCCCTCAATGCACAATCACTACAGGATCAGCATAGAGTAGGAACATTAATAAAAGCTGGTCCAATATGGAATTAATTCAATTAGATAGGCAGGGGAGAAACACTTCAATCCCCTAGAGCCAAAGGTAACTTCTTTAAAACTCCTGATATCCGGTCAAATGCAATTAATATCACTATCTTGTTCAAATCCTACAATAAAAGACATATACATGTTAATGTTTGACAAAACTTAGGTTATTTTACCATTCATTCCTCCCAAATTCTGAGTGTCCTCGCAAATCAGATTTTCAAAAATACTTCTTCCTTTCTTCTTTTTGGTTTTTTTTTTTTTTTTTTAAACCTGACTACTTTCTGAGTTGTCTAATTCAGCTTTTGTATTGTAGCATGATATGTAAGAAAGCAACAGGAACTTTTTTTTTTTTTTAATTTGATTCTTTTCACTTTATTTATTTATTTTGGCTGTGTTGGGTCTTCGTTTCGTGCGAGGGCCCTCTCTAGTTGCGGCAAGTGGGGGCCACTCCTCATCGCGATGCGCGGGCCTCTCACTATCGCGGCCCCTCCCGTTGCGGAGCACAGGCTCCAGACGCGCAGGCTCAGTAGTTGTGGCTCACGGGCCCAGTTGCTCCGCGGCATGTGGGATCTTCCCAGACCAGGGCTCGAACCCGTGTCCCCTGCATCGGCAGGCAGACCCTCAACCACTGTGCCACCAGGGAAGCCCTGTTTTTTTTTTTTCAAAAATATTTTGTCCAACATTGGAGTCAAGAAAATATTATATAATAAAAGCTAACATGGAGTTTTTGTTGTGTGTTCAACACTGTTCTAAATACTTTACGTGTGTTGATCCATTTAATCACCACAACCCTATGAGTTATGCACTCTATTTCCTTTATGTAAATAAAGAAACTGATGCATGGATGGGTAAAGAACCTTGCCCTATGCCCCTCTTAGTTAAATGATGGAGATTAGATTTGAACATGGATAGTCTGGTTTCAGAGTCTGGGTTATAATCACAATGGTATATTTCCTTTTCATCACTGAAAGGCCGGTAATGTATGGAAACAGCATAGGGAGTCGGAGAGAACTGGGTTCAAATCCCAGCTCTACCACTTACTAGCAGCAGCATCTCAGAAATCTTGCTCAATCTCTGTAAACCTCAGTTCTTCATCTGTGAAATACCGTAGCTAATTTATGTTATAAAGGTTATAAAATAAAAGGATATAAATGAATGTAAAAGTGTCTAGTGTATGTCAAGTGCCTGGCACATAGTAAACATTTCATAAGGTTTGGCTAGATGATAGGATGTTTTGATCCCATAGTTTTGATCTGCTAAGTACTGAATACAAATATTTAAGTCAGAATGCTAAGGCTATTACATTTTCATTGAGAGAGTATTTTCTAACACAAACTCCTTTAAGCCAATTCAATTCTGTGATCAGTTTTCTAAATGGTACAGTCATTGCTTCCAAATTTTTCTATTTTTGTTTTCAATTTACGAAACTTCTTTGCATTGAGACCAGTTGCATTTATTTTATCAGTGTTCTTGACAATATCAAATGTGACCAATTACAGCTTCTGCTGTTGTGGGAATTATTTCTACCAAGTTCAATTTTTCCAGGCCAAATTATACATAGGTAAATGTATAGAGAAAATGTGCTTCAATTTTTAGTCAGTAACAACTGTTACTATTTTCAGTTTTAGCCTTTGTTGAGTTTACTTTGTGTTAATAAATTTCTACTAAATCTAGTTTTCCTGGGTTCAGGTTTTGACGTTCTCATTGTCACCAACAAAAATGCATTTTTTTTCCAGCAATCAATAATGTTAGTTTTATTTTATTTTTAGAAATCTTTTGAGATAATTGTAGATTCACATACAGTTTTAAGAAGTAGGACAGAGAGATCTTATGTGCCCTTTACCCAATTTTTCCTGATGATAACATCTTGTAAACTATAGTACAGTATCACACCTAGGATACTGACATTGACAGCCAAGATACAGAACATTTCCTTCACCAGAAGGACCCCTCATGTTGCCCTTTTATCACCATAAACACTTTCCTCCACCTCCATCCCATCTATAATCCTTGACAGCCACTAATCTGTTTTTCGTTTCTGCAATCCTGTCATTTCATTAATGTTATATAAGTAGAATCACACACTATGTAACCTTTTGGGATTGGCTTTTTTCAGTCAGCATAATTCTCTGGAGATTCATCTAAGTTGTCGTGTGTATCAGTAGTTGTTTCCTCTTCATTGCTGAGTAGTATTTCATGGTACGGATGTACCACTGTTTGTTTAACCTTTTAGCTGTTGAAGGACATCTGGGTTAACTCAGTTTTGGGTTATTATGAATAAAACTGTTATAAACATCCATATATAGGTTTTTGTACGAACATAAGTCAATTTCTCTGGGATAAATGCCCAGGACTGCAATTGCTGTGTCATATGGTAGTTACATCTTTAGTTTTTGAAGAAACTGCCAAATTGCTTTCCAGAGTGACTGTACCATTTTGCATTTCCACCAGCAATGCCTGGGTGATCCAGTTTCTCTGCATCCTTGCCAGCATTCTGTGTTGTCACTATTTCTTATTTTAGCCATTCAATAGGTGAATAATGATATCTCATTATAGTTTAAACTTGCATTTTCTCATCCCATAACTTGTCATTTTATCCTCTTAACAGATTCCTTCACACAGCAAAAGTTTTTAATTTTGATAAAGTCCAATTTATCAATTTTTTCTTTTATAGATTGTGCTTTTGGTGTCAAGTTTAAGAACTCTTTGCCTAACTTTAGATCCTGAAGATTTTTTCCTGAAAACTTTATTGTATTACAATTTGCATTTAAGTCCATGATCCACTTTGAGTTAATTTTTGTATAAGATCTGAGACTTGGGTTGAAGTCTTTCCTTCCTTCCTCCCCTTCTCCCTCCCTCCTTTCCTCCCTCCCTCTCTCTCTCTCTGTTACTTCCTTACTTTTTGCCTGTAGATATCCACTTGTTCCAGCAGTATCATGTTGAGCTGTCTGTCCTTCTCCATCAAACTGCTTTTGCATCTTTGCCGAAAATGATAATTGGACATATTTCTGTGGGTCTCTTTCTGGTTTCTTTATTCTGTTCCATTAATGTATGTGTCTATGTCTTCATCAGTATCACATAGTCTTAATTACTGCAGCCATGTAATAAGTCATGAAACTGGGCAGACTGATTCCTCTCACTTTCTCTTTTTCAAAATTGTTTTAGCTCTTCTAGTTCCTTTGCCTTTCCGTATACATCTTAGAATAACCTTGTCCATATCTACTAAAAATCTGAGACTTTAAGAGGAATTACAATAAATCTGTTTATCAGTGGGGGAGAATTGACATCTTTATTATGTTGAGTCCTCTAATCCATGGATAGTAGGTCTATTTATTTAGGTCTTCTTTCTTTCATCAGCTTTTTGTGGTTTTCAGCAAGTAAGTCATATATATGTTTTATTAGATTTATATGTAAGTTTTTCTGAGTTATTGTAAATGGTAGTGTATTTTTAAATTTCAGTGACCATGTGTTCATTGATAATATATAGAAATCTGATTGATTTTTGTATGCTGCTCTGGTATCCTGTGATCTTGCTAAACTCACTTATTAGAAGATTTACATAGATTCCTTTGGATTTTCTATATAAACCATCATGTCATCTATGAATAAGGATCGTTTTGTTTCTTCTTTTCCAATCTTATGCTTTTTATTTTCTTTTCTTGCTTTCCAGCATGATGTTGAATAAGAGCAGTGAGAATGGACACGCTTGCCTTGTTCCCGATCTTGGGAGAAAGCATGTAGTCTTTCACTTAGGTGTAATGCTTGCTGTAGATTTTTTTGTAGATGCTCTTTATCAAGTTGAGGAAGTTCCCCTTTATTTTTATTTTTCTGAAAGTATTATTCATGAATGGGTGTTGAATTTTGTCAGATGCTGTTTCTGTATTGATTTATATGTTCATGTGCTTTTCTTCAATTTGCTAATGTGCTGGATTATTAATATGGTGATTGATTTTCAAGTACTGAATCAGCCTTGCAGTCTTGGAATAAATCCAACTTTGTTGTAGTGCATAATTCTTTTTATATACTGTTGAATGCAATTTGCTAACGTTTTGTTAAGGATTTTTACATCTATATTCATGAGTGACATTATTCTGCAGGTTTGGTTTGTTTCACACTGTCTTTGTTTTGGTATTGTGGTAACACTAACTTCATGAAATAAACTGGGAAGCGTTCCCTTCTCTTCCATTTTGTTGGAAGAGGTTGTGTAGAATTGGTGTTATTTCTTGTCTAAGCATTTGTGAAATTCTTGAGTGTTACCATTTAGCCAGGAGATTTTGGGGGGAGAGTTTTAAAATTACGAATTTAATTTCATTAGTGATTATGGGCTATTCAAATGATCTATTTCATATTGGGTGAGTTGTGGTAGTTTGTGTTTTTGGAGGAATTGGTCCGTTTATCTAAGTTGTCAAACTTTGTGTAAAGTTGCTCATAGCATTCCCTTATTATCCTTTTGATGTCTTCAGGGTCTGTAGTGATATTGCTGTTTCATTCATGATATTGGTAATTTGTGTCTTCTCTTTTTTCTTTATCAGTCTTGTTAGCGGTTTGTCTATTTTATTGAATTTTTCAGAGAATTTTTCAATTTTATTTGAATTGATTTCTGTTCTTCGATTTTCTTTGTTTGCTTTGGGTTTAATTTTGCTCTATTTCTAGGTTATTCTAAGGTGAGAGCTTAGATTACTGATTTGAGATTTTTGCCTTTTTAAATGTACTTAATTCTATAAATTTCCCTCTCAGCACTGCTTTTGCTGTGTCCCACAAATCTGACATTTTATTTTAATTAAATTCAATGTATTTTAAAAATTTTCCTTTGAGACGTTGACTTAGGGATTGTTTAGAAGAGTTCTGATTAATTTCTAACTGTTGGAGATTTTCCTGGTATCATTGTAATTGTTTTCTAGTTTGATGCTTTTGTGGTCAGAGAACACATTTTGTATGATTTCAATAATTTAAATGTCCTGAGTTTATTTTCTGGACCAGGATATGATCTCTCTTGCTATTTGTTCCATGAGTGCTGGAAAAGAATGTGTGTTCTGCTGCTGCTGGCTGGGGTTTTCTGTAACTGTTGATTAGATCCTGTTAGTTGATGGTGTTAAGTTTTTCTGTATCTTTGTTGATTTTCTTTTTAGAAGTCCTATCAATTGTTGAGAGAAGGGTGTTCAAGTCTCCAGCTGCAACTGTGATTTTATTCCTTTTTCTAGTTCTATTGGTTTTTGCTTCATATATTTTGTAATTCTGTTGTTTATACATAGATGTTTAGAACTATGTCTTCTCAGTGGATTGACTCTCTTTTAAGTTTATGATGGTCCTGTCTATGGTCATTTTTGCTCTGAAGTGCACTTTGTCTCATATTAATATAGCCACTCTTTTGCAAATGTTTTCTCCCAGTCTGTGGCTTATTTTCTCATTCTCTGATCAAGAATTTTTTTCTTTTCTTCAGTTTTAGAAGTTTGACTATGATATGTCTTATGGATTTCTATGGGTTTACTCTTTTGGGGGGGTTCACTCAACTTCTTGAATATGTAGGGTTAGCTCTTTACCAAATTTGAAAAGTTTTCAGCCATTATTACCTTGAGCACTTTTTCAGCCCTACCTTCTTACTTCTCTCCTCTGGGGACATGCCATGACTGTTAGAACTTCTGTTATAGTCCCACAGGTCCATGAGGCTCTGCTATTTTTTTTTTTTTTTTTTTTTTGGTAATTTTCTATTTCTCAGAGTTGGTAATTTTTATTGTTCTGTCTTACAGTTCACTGATTCTTCTGTCCCCTCCATTCTGCTGTTTAGCTCATCCACTGAGCTTTTTATTTTTGTTAATGTGTTTTCCAGTTCTAAAATTTACATTTGGTTCTTCTTTATATCTCGTATTTTTTTTTTGAGGCTTTCTATTTGCCAAGACAATTTTATATTTTGCTTGTTTCAAGTGTGTTCATAATTGCTTGTTGAAGCATTTTTATCATGGCTTCTTTAAGATCTTTAGATATTTCTAACATTTGTCATCCTCACATTGACACCTATTGTCTTTTTCATTCAGTTCGAGATATTCTTGGTTCTTGACACGAAGTGTGATTTTGAATTGAAACCTGGACATTTTGAGTATTGCAGGACTGGATCTGCTGTTTTATCTGGCATTCTCTCACACTGTTCTAGAAAGGGAAGAAGGTTGAGGCCTTATTATTGCCAGGCAGGGATATAAGTCCAGCTCCCCACTCAGCCTCCATTGCCACCTGAGTGGGGGGGAGGGGGCTCTCTCCACCACTGCTGGGTGGAGGTGGGGATGTTGGCTCCCCTCTAGGCCTCCAGTGATACCTCCCTGGCTGGGAGGTCTAAGAGTGCCTCATTACTGCTCCCCACATGACATCTATTGACACCAGAGGGGTGTTACTGATGGAGGGTGATAAAACTCCTCTCCACTAGGCTTTATCTGATACCACTCAGTAGGGAGAGAGAGGGGTGCCCTGTTACTGCATCGTGGTGGTGGTGGTGGTGTCAGTAGTGGTTGAAAGGCTAGGCTCCCCAGGTGGTCTCAACTGACTCTGCCAGGGTGGGGAGCTCCTTATTACATCCTGGTGAGGGTAAAAGTCTAGGCTCCCCACTGGGTCTTTGGGGGCATGGGTAATGGTTGGGGTCAAAAAATATATATATTTATACTGGGGATATATATGTATATATAGAATTTTTTTTTTTTAAGGGAGAAATAGGGGAAAGTAAATGTACTTCATCTTCTGTCAGTTTTATTCTGTATTGATTATTTCTACCAGTAATATTCATAAAGAATTGGATAAAAGAATGAAAGTCTGTATTTATTTCTTGGAGTAAAGAGCAAAGAACATTAGTAGGGTAAAGGCATGGGATATGGAGGTAGGGTCAAAATATTGTGCTTAATGGCTTTTGACTTTATATTGACCACCATGTTAAGCATGGGTATAATGACCCTAGCCTTAAGTAGCATGCAGTCCAGCTTGGAAGCCAAGATGGGGATTGCAAAACGGATATGCCAACAAAGCAGCAATTTCTAAGTGCTCACTAAGCCATAAAGTGAGCAGCTTGTCAAAGGAGGCTGATGTTGAGACAGAGCAGCCACGGAGGTCCCACATTTCATACAAGAGGCAGGATGTGAGCTAACCTCAGAGAAATCAGACGTGGGTATGATGGGAGGAGGCAGCTGGTGAGATAGCAATTAGATAGGGAGAATGGAATTGACAAAAATGGAAAGTCAGTAATATAATAACAACTGCAATATTTAATTACTGTGTGTGTATTAGGTTCTGGACACTATGCCAGGCACCTTAGATTATTTTAATCATCCCTCACAACACCCCTTTGAAGTACGAAATACAATTCTATTTTACAGATGAGGAAACTGAGGCCCAGGAAGGTAACTTCCCCAAAGTCACATACCTATGTCAAGAGGAAGAGTTAGATTCATGGGACGTCTGTCTGAGATATTTTAAGCACTTTCCTAGAATGCTGGGAATGTACACAGCATTTGGCTGGAACAGCATTAGCTTGGGTGAAGAGAAGAAAATAATAAGATTAGAAATTGAGCCAAGATGTATGGGCCTTTCTACTTTTGAGCAAAGGAGTGAGGGCCTGAGTAGGCCTCTTTGGGGACAGCAGACAGAGGGGAACTACGGCAGGGAAGTGGGCCCAGTTTCCATTATGTAAGATGAGAATATGGATCTCACACTGACCTTTGAACAAAACCCCTTGCCAGGTCACCTTTCATGTCACTTCAAAAACACTAAGAAGACACAAATCTTCCAGTGGGGCTTACTCTCTCCTCTTTTTTTTTTTTTTTTTTTGAAAGACAAATGTTACATTAGGGACATTTAAAGAACACCTTTAGAATTTTTCAATGGAGACTTTGAGATGTGATGGGTTAAATTCTACTTAGCTTCTGGCTCCTTATTTTTTAAATGTCGTGTTCCTGAATCATGCTTAGCCATTCATTCAGACTGGTTAGTTTAATTAGACACAATGTGGGTAGACAGAATGACATCACATACCTCCTTCAGAAGAGACAGAGGAGAAACAGAGGGGAAGAGAAGGATTCTAATAGAATTTCGTTCCAAAAGACTGGATGAGACTGACCAAAAGGGGGGGGGGGGGAAGAATTGGACCAAAAGATTCCAGTGAGCTTTTGGACAGCATGTCTGTGGTGGTGCAGTCAATCAGTAGTGCTAAAGGAATTATAAATATTTCCTATTAACACAGGAAGGGAAGGCCAAAGAAGTGCAGCCTGGGAGGATCTACAGAGAGCTGTTTCCAAAAATATTTCACAGAACATCAATCCCATGGAAAGATCCAAGAAAAAAAAGAGTTCCGTGGTTTGTGAAAAACACTAGGTTAATCAAATGTGTCTTTACTGACAGACTTTTCAGAGCCTTTAAAAATTTCACATGCATTATGAAATCCCAAGAGGGGCTGTAGTATGCTGTGTTCCCAAATATACTTGTTTACAGAAATTCCTCCCACCCCTACCCCCACACACTCTTTTTGTGCAGATTTTTCTTGCAGATTTCTTATGACAGGTACATCACACTTCACACTTTCGTAAGTTCTGGACAGGGAAAGACTTACCTCATGACACAGAACTGTATTCCCCACTGTAGATTTTTCTTTGGTTCCTCAAAGATGTGTCTGACATATGCTTCTAAGATTACTTGAGAACTAAATGAGTATTTTCTACGTAAATCCAAATGTACAAAGGCAAGTAATTTTCTTAAAATTTCCAAATTTCTACCCCAACCCTCTCAACCATCCAAATGAATTAATAAACTAGTTCATCAGACGAAATTGCAGCTATTTTATACACTTTTAAAAAATGAATGCTCAATTATAATCAGATTATAAAACGAATCACATTGCCACATCTCTTTCTAGCCGCCTGGGCTGTAAGCTATTTGTCGTCAGGTTCTCAGTGGCCTCCTCTCTGCTGCCCAGCTCGAACCTGGGCCTCCCGCCCTATCGGATCAAAGAAGTTGTTGGCAAACTTTCTCACGTTGTCTGCCCTGGAGGCCCTGGAGATCTTTTGGAATTCACCGAAGGGTGCATCTTTCTCTCGCGAGATCTGCTCCATCTTCCGCTCCTTTTTCCTAATGGCTTCCTTAATGCGCTCGATGTGGCACTTTTCCTCCTTCTCGGCTTTCAGCTTCAGGATGTGATGATTCTTCTCCCGCAGGATGTTGAGCTCCCGAATCTGCTGCACCTTGTTGCTGATATTCCTGTGGACGTTACTCCTGGTCTGCAGGGTCTTCTGGTCCGCGAGCTCCACGGGCAGCCGCTCGTGCCCCTTCCTCTGCTCCCCGGACTCTTCTGCGCACCCCTTGACCTGCTGGCACTGCTCCTCCTCCTTCTTGACCTTCTCCTTCGGCTCCCGGTGATGCTCCTTAATCAGGCCCTGGGGGATCTCTTGGGACCACTGGGAACTCTGTTCCAGGGACAGCTTCCTAAGGAACTCCTCAGCCTTGGCCTGGCAGTCCCTGAGGACCTTCCGGGCCTGGTAATTGACTAGGGAGCTAAGACGGGTCTCCTGGATCTTCTTCTGGCCCTCGGTGGTGTGCACATGCCTCTTTAGACAGACCTGCTTCAGCCTCTTCTGCAGCTGCAGGCTGTTCTGCTCCCGCAGGTCCTGCATCATCCTCTCGTGCTCCTGCAGGCGCTGCACCTGGTACTGCGTCCCGCGCTTGGCCTCGGTCTCAGAGGGGGCCGCCTCCAGCTTCTCCTGGCGCTGGTTCTCTTGGTCCCCTAGCTGCGCCTTCCACCTGCGCTCCTGCCGGCTCGTGTTCGTCGCTTGCCGGTCCCACCGTCGGACACGCTGCTCCTTCTCCTGCTGCCACTGCTCCTGGCTCTGCTGCAGCAGCAGCTTGCGCTCTGTCTCTAGGGTCAACTGGACCTTCTGGTCCGAGCGCTTCAGCTCCTCCCAGGCTAGGGCCGCCTGCTGCTGCAGCTCCCGCATCCTCTGGGCCTTCTTGAGCCAGGTCAGCACCAGGGCCACAATCTTCCGGTCCCTGGAGGACATTACTGCCTCTTCCAGCTTGTTCTTGAGGATCTGGGTGTGCTGGTTCTGCATCGCCTTGCTGGAGAGCGAGTGCTGGGAGTACTGGCTGGCTAAGGACTCCACCGGATCATTACGGTATCTTTTCTGGAGGTACACGCAACCTGACTGCGTCCCGAACTCTCTGGAGGGCACAGAACACTTCTTCGTGTGAACCGAGGAAAGGGACCAGCGACCGAGACCTCTGCAGGCCGGCACTGCCCACTGGTCTCCGCTCTGCACCTTTTCTACCCCGAAAGTTCCACTCGGGGGAGTGTAAGCTCCCTGCGGGTAAGGTGGGGGCGAATCTCCCCGGGCCGGAGGGTAGTGCTGGCAGGGCTGAGGCTGTTGCGGTGGCAGCTGGGGCTGCTGCTGCCAGGCCGGGCTAGGCGGCCTGCCTCCCTGCTCCAGGGGCTTGGTACCCGCCTCCCCCCAGGCGTCTTCCAGGCGCCGGCTGCGGGGCCGGTGCTTCCTGGCGTGGTCCGGGGGCCTCCGGGCCACGTCGGTCAGGCTGCGGCTTTCAGGCGGAAAGTCCGGGTACCGGCGCCGGCGGGGCCGCGGGGTGGGCGAGCAGCGCAGGTGCGGCCAGGGCGCCGAGGCCTCGCTCCGCTCGCGGGGAGTCCCGGGCCGGGAGCACAGGCCCTGCTCGCTCTGCGGCCCTGACCCGCCCAGCCGCGCCGAGGATGCGCGCTCCTTGCGGGGCGGCGGGGCCTCCCAGAGGTCCGAGTGAGGCCACGGGGAGAAGCGGCCGAAGCCCTCCATGCTCCCTCCCCGCGCGCCCAGCGTCTGAGCCAGGGTCCCTGGACCTCACGGGGGGCGCTGCGGAGACCCGCCCCGCCCTCGGATCCCGGGGGTCCGGGCCGCCTGTGACGCTCTGGCCACTTCACAATGCGCCTCCGCCCCCCGGTTGCCGCAGCCCTCGGCCCTCGGCCCTCGCCCACCCCAGCCTTCCTAGCACCCCGCGCGGTGAGAGGAGGGGGGAGGAGGGGAGGGGAAGGGGGGAGGAGAGGGGGGAGGGGAGGAGAGGGGGAGGGGAGGAGAGGGGGAGGGGGAGGGGGGAGGAGGGGGAGGAGAGGGGAGTGGGGAGGGGCTGTAGAAAGACAGGGTGACCCTTAAAGCTGAGGGTGTGTAGTGAACCCCCACTGGTGTTTCAGGCAGGAATTTGAACTCGCATTTGTATACCTTAAAGTAGCAGAATTTTAAAAGTAGACAGGTGAAGGCATTACCCCCAGAATGGAATGCGGCGGGCAAGTCCTTTAGTCAGGGGTCCCTCCATTCTCTGCGCCTCTGCAGTGTATGCAAATGAAGCGGCCATGGAAGCACGTTAATTCACTGCACCATCCTTCTGCCCTTTTAAGTTAGCAGGCCCAAATTATACTTTTTAAACTTTTAGAAGAGAGAGAGACAGAAAAAATAAACAACTAATTTGTTTTCTCCTAATATGGCAATTACTGCTTTTGTCAAAATATGAATGTTAAGTGCACATTTCTGAAATAACATCAGTGGACAGCATGCCGAAATCACATTGTTATTGTTGTTTTCCTTTTTCTCCAGTTTTGTGAGATTATTTTTTCTTGTTGAGGCACCCAGGGCTAATGGGAAAAGCACTGAATTTGGTCATGCAAACTTGAGTTTGAATCTCCTCTGCCACTTTCCACTTGTGTGGTCTTGGGCTAGTTACTTAACTCTCCTGACCCTCAAATTCTGGAACAGTGGACTGGAAGAGGGGCCGTGACAATAGCACTGTTGGGCTGCCCTGAGGGTCGGATGAAACTATGTATCAAGAGCTTAGTGCCTTAATGCATTCAATAAACATTATTTTGATGTCCTTCTAGCCTTCAATTACAAATTGTAAGGTTTAATATATGGGTTTACAAAAGTTTCTACACATTCCTAGAGAAGAAGAATGGAATTAATGTTATCCTAAAACAGTTTAGGTAAAGGATAGAGTGCTAGGGAGGGACGATGCCCCGGTTCTGTTGTGTTCTTCCTGGACTGTGGATCATGGCTAAGTCACTTCCTTTCTCTGAGATGTAATGAGGAAACAGTTCTGGATAACATTCTCCAAATATGGTCAATCCTTAAAGAAGAAAATTAAGTATTTACTGATCCCAGTCTTCTTCACCCACATCTCCTTGAAGTTTCACAGTGACCCAGCTAGCCAGGGCCAGTAGAACTGATAACATTTCCTTAAGACAAATCTGAGGCTTGGCCATATTAACTGATTCCCCCAAAGATCAGTTGGTCAATGGTGGAAGTTTTGACTTCAGGTTCACTTGTCTTTCCATATCATGCTGCCTTTCAGGAAATGTACTTTGAATTGAGACATGTGTTACGGACCGAAAGTTTGTGTTCTTCCCAATTCGTATGTTGAAGCCCTAAACCCCAGTGTGATGGTATTTGGAGGTGGGACCTTTGGGAGGTGATTAGGTTTAGATGAGGTCATGAAGGTGGGGCCTCCATGATGGGATTAGAGGAAGGGACCAGAACTTCTGCTCTCTGCCATGTGAGATCCCAAACAGAAGGTGGCTGTTTGTAAGCCCGGAAGCGGGCCGTCACCAAGAACTGAATGTGCTTGCATTTTCACCTAGCACTTCCCAGCCTGCAGAACTGTGAGAAATAAATGTCTGTTGTTTAAGCCACCCAGTCTATGGTGTTTTGTTAGAGCAGCCTCAGCTGACTAAGATGACATGCTTTACAAAAAATTATGATCAGTATATATCCGAGGGTCATGACAGCCATGTCCTTGAAGCCATGTGGTAGCAGCCTTAACCAGAGTGACTGAGGCCTCCCCAGGAGCCCACTCTGCCTGGATGGGATCTCACATGCAGTCATTAGCACGTCTATAGCTGAGAACAGGAGGTTGTTTCTACCCTAGGTTTCTATTGGTGCAACTCATACCATTGTTAGAGAAATTATTTAGTGATTATAATTTTTACTAGGAGGCAACTTTTACATCAAATAAATCAAATTTGAAATGGAATCATTTAAGTGAGGAAATATTTGGGCATGAACTGAGTTGTGCTGATACCTGAATGTCATATGCCTTTGCGGAAGCTTTGTAAAACATTTTGTACATCTACATGTGGCTCTGGCTGGTATCAGGCCATTTCCTGTTACAGAGAAGCAGTGCTGTGTGGGCGAAAGTAGAGCCACCCAAGAGCCAGGAGACCTGCCACCAGGCAGCTCTGCCACCTGCTGAATCACCTGAAGTGGTCATCTTATTCTCTGTCTGGTGACTCTGGTGGTTTCTTCATTGCTGCAGGAGATGATCTGTAAGATCTCATTCAGTCCCCAGTGCAACTAGAAAGAGGAGTTCAATTTAGTAACTCCTGCAGCCTTCATTCTGCAAAACAAAAATGAGTTAATCCCTGAAAAATGCTTACAGCAGTGCTTGGCATGTGGTTGCTGCCTTATAAAAATTAGTCACTAGAGTGATCAGTATCATTATTCCAAGAGCATTAAAACCATAGCAGCGTAGGGCTGAATTTAAAGACCTAGTTTGGCAGATGTAAGCTATTACATATGGAATGGAAAAACAACAAGGTCCTACTGTATAGTACAGAGAACTATATTCAGTATCCTATGATAAGCCATAATGGAAAAGAATATTTTTTGAAAAAAGAATGTATATATGTACGTAACTGAATCACTTTGCTGTACAGCAGAAATTAACACAACATTGTAAATCAACTATACTTCAATTATAAAGAAAGAAAGAAAGAGAGGAAGAAAGGAAGGAAGGAAGAAAGGAAGAAGGGAAGAAAGAAAGAGAGAGAGAGAAAGAAAGAAAGAAAGACATAGTGTGGAGCAAGCCAGATTCCCAATTCAGGGCTCTTTGGCCTCTTTCTTGCCCTGAAGGTTCTCAGAATTCCTCATGGAATTGAGAATAGCTCACTCACCTCTGTTGATGATAGAGGGGACACAGTCTTAACTTCATGATGCCACAAACATTTATTGAAATCTGGGCCAGGATTAGAAAGATAATCAAAGGCCCTTGCCCACAATATTGCTAGGAGAAACACGTCCAGGTAACAGATGTGGTAAGTGGTTAGACAGTAAATTCAGCAGTCTTCCTAGAGGAGGGAGGGATTAGTTTATAACGGAAGTTCATCCACGTTGTTCATAAGGGAAGAGTTCACATAGAATGATGGTGCTAAACCTGGGAAGGCAACTAGGATCTCGCCATACAGGGAGGAGCAGGAGGACACACCCGGCAGAGGACACTGTGTGGCCACAGTGCGAAGCCTCAGAAATGCCTGGCATGTGGGGTCATGTGTGGTTTGTGTAGCGGGGACTTGGGGTATGTGTGCAGTGCAGTGACGGGTGATGGCACCAAAAAGGTGGGCTGGACCCAGATTCCACTGGGCCCTGAATGCTAGGCCAAGGAGCACAGGCTTCCCACTGGGCAGTAGGGTTCCAGCTGTGTCCAGAAGTGCTTCAGGATTCCTTGAAGCTGCCGGGAGCCCAGAGGAGGTGGGGCTAGAGGACTTTAGGGCAGCCTCTGAGGCGTCTGTCCCTGCTTCACCCAGAGCAGCTCAGAGCAGCTCAGATTTTATCTGTTTTCTATCCTGGGGTTCTTGGTTACACGTTATTGAAAAAAGTTGGGGCTTCCTCTGCTTACAAAAAAGGGTTAAAATCCACTATGTAGACAACAGTGAGTCAATAAAAGTCTTGAAACCAAAAAGTGACCCGATTTAGTTTCTATTTTAGAAAGCTCACCCTGGCAGCAAGGTAGAAGGTAAATTGAGATGAGGAGTATGGGGAGGGAAATTGGAGAAAGGGGGCCAGTTAAGAAATTGGTTCAGTAATTGGGGCAAGCAAGAAGGAAGTGAGTGTAAACCCAGACATTGGCAAGGGGAGAGGGAGGGATGGATTCAAGGTACACTGCAGAAGTCAAGGAACCATGACCTGAAGGTGGACTCGATCTGGAGAAAGAGGGTTTCTACCCCAGGAGCCTGGGAAGATGGCGAGTGGCAGTGACAAGAGGTCTCAGTCTAGGTGACCTTGAAAACAGGGATTTTGGAAATCAGGTGAAAGAAGCTGTAATAAAAGTGACTACGGCACAGAGCAGCAAACAGAATGTCTGGAAGAGGCTGATGAAACTGGGAAGAGAAACCTTATCTTTTGAGGGACCTGGTGACGAGGCTCCTGCTTAGAGCACAGCTGCCCAAGCAGGACAGGTGCTCTCACCTGCATTGTTAGCATCTGATCAAGATCCCTGGGAGAATGGCTAGCTGGGAAGCCTATGTCAGTTCTTCCATCAGGCAGATGAAAGAGATGTTTTGTAAATGTTCAGCTGCCAAGCATTCCCTTGATACTAGGAACATTCAGCCTCCTTTTTATTTGGCAGAAAAATCCTCAGTGTATTTCACTGGAGGCCTCAGAATTTAGACCTTCTGCCAAATGAGGACATGGGCCTCTTTTCTGCATTTGTTGGAGACTTGGAAAATATGGCAAAATGTGCTCTAACCTCACAATCTGAATTGACTTATGGAATAGACATGTGTTTTGGGCCCTTACTCAGAATGACTGTTAGTGGGCCCTTACTCAGAATGACTGTTAGTGGTAGTGACTTCAGATTTGATCTCTTGGCACAAAGCAACTAGTTCTTGGATGGGCCAAAAGGGAGAAATAAACTAGAGTTTCTCCATCCAATATAGCAGCTGGCAGCCACACACGGGTATGAGCATTTGAACATGGGTAGTTCCAATTGTCATGTGTTATAAGTATAAAATACACACTGATTTTAAAAACTTACTGTAAAAAAAAGTTAAATATCTCAACACTTTTTATAATATTGGTCACTTGTTGAGATGGCATTTTAAACACAGTGGACTAAATAAAACATATTATCAAAGTTAATTTCACATGTTATTTGTTTTAATGTGGCTATTAGTCAATTTAAAATTATATATATGTAAGTATATATCACGGTATATTTCTATTGGACAACACTACTCTAGATAATTGAGGTTCCTCAACATTCATGTTGCAAGTGAAAGCTTTCAATGTCTAGGTAATTTTTATTTTATGTAAATTTATTGCTTTGAGTAGAAGGGTTTAAGATGGCGGCATAGGAAGACCCTGAACTCAACTCCTCCCATGGACACAACAAACTTACAGCAACATATGGATGATTTTCCTTTGAAAAGGACCTGAGAACTAGATAAACAGTGCCTTGACAGCAAAAGATAAAAAAGATGCATTGAGACAGAGAAGCAGAGTGTCTCACCCAGGTCCCCACCCCAGAAGCAGTGACCCACAGTTGGGAGGGATCCCAAAGATATAGAACTTTCCCTCAAGGAGTGAAGGGATTGAGCCCCATGTGAGGCACCCTGACCTTTGGGTCCAACACTGAAAAGACAAGCCCCACAAATCAGTGGGGATTAAGTCCAGGAGAACCATAAAACTATAGGGAACAGTGAACCCACTCTTAAAGGGCTTACATGCAGACCCATTTGCAGTGAGATCCAGGGTAAAAGCAGCAGAAAAGGCAAAAATGGCAAAGAACACCTAGACCATAAGTGAGGGAGACCCACTTACTGATTTTATAGTAGCTGCCAGAGAGGTAGGAACCTGCTGGTACTTTCTTGGGGATGGAAGTGCTATTGGGCACCTTTTTTACAATCTCATCGTAACTTGCTGGTGAAGAGCTGGTGAATGCCATTTTTGGCACCCTCCCTCTAGCCTGATAGCACCGGAGGGCATGCTCCACCCACTCCACAATACAACCCAGCTGGGTGAGGGCCTTGCCCACCCTGCGCAGCAGCTGCGCCACACCTGGGCTGGGCGAATGCACTGTGTCCTGCCTTCCCCAGGCAGTGGCCATGCTGCAACCAAGTCAGGTGAGCACCCCAGGGCCCCGCCTTTTCCACACAGCTGCTGAGACCCCACCACAGCTGGTGTGTGCATGCAGCCCACACGAGGGCCTCCCCTTGAGCACCTGGCTCTGGTGTTCAGGGAAGACTGTGCTTCTGGGCCCCAAGGGTCATCTCCTACACGAGAACACTCCTTCAAGACTGAGAAGTAGGTGTTTTGCCTGATACATATACACAAACACAGGTAGTCAGACAAAATGAGGAGACAGAGGAATACGTTCCAAACCAAAGAACAAGACAAATCCCCAGCAAAAGACATTAATGAAATGAAGATAAGCAACCTACCTGATAAATAGTTCAAAGTAATGATCATAAAAATGCCCACCAAACTTGGAAGAATAATGAATGAACACAGCAAGAACTTCAACAAAGCAATAGAAAATATAAGAAAGTACCAAACAGAAGTTATAACTGAACTGAAAACTATACTTGAGGGGTTCAACAGCAGACCAGATGAAGTAGAAGGATGAATCAATGAGCTGGAAGACAAAGCAATGAAAATCACCCACACAGAGCAGGAAAATGAAAAAGAATTTTAGAAAGTGAAGATACTTGAGTACCTCGGGTCCAACATCAGGTGGAATAACATTTGCATTAGAGTGATCTCAGAAAGAGAAGACAGAGAGGAAGGGCCAGAAAAATAATTTGAAGAAATAATGGTTGAAAACTTCCCTAATCTAGGGAATGAAATAGATATCCAGGTCCAGGAAGTCCAGAGAGTTCCAAGTAAGATGAGCCCAAAGAGAACCACACCAAGACACATTATAGTTAAAATGGTAAAAGTTAAAGGTAAAGAGAGAATCTTAAAGGCAGCAAGAGCAAAACAACTTAGAATGTATAAGGGAAACCCCATAAAGCTGTTAGTAGAATTTTCAACAGAAATTTTATGGGCCAGAAGGGAGTGGCATGACATAATCAAGGTGCTGAAAAGAAAAACTTTCCAGCCAAGAATTCTCAACCTGACAAGGTTATCATTCAGAATTGAAGAAGAGATTAAGAGTTTTCCAGATAAGCAAACGCTAAAGGTGTTCATCACCACTCAACTGGCCCTACAAGAAATGTTAAAGGAAATTCTCTAAGCTGGAAAGAAAAGGCACTAATTAATAATAAGAAAACATACAAAAGTAAAAATCTCACTAGAAAGGTAAATATACAGGAAAGATAGTAGATCAACCACTTACAAAGCAGGTATAAAGGTTGAAAGACAAAAGTAGTAAAATTAACTAAAATTATAATAATTAGTTAATAATTAGTCTGACCACAATGACCACTATGAAACTAGAAATCAATTACAAGAAGAAAACTGGAAAAACCACAAAAATGTAGAGCTTAAACAACCAGTGAGTCATTGAAGAAATCAAAAGAGAAATTGAAAAATACCTGGAGACGAATGAAAACAGAGATACAATGTGCCAAAATCTATGGAATGCAGCAAAAGCAGTTGAAGAGAGAAGTACATAGCATTACAGGCCTACCTCAAGAAACAAACAAACAAACAAAAAAACCTCTCAAATAAACAATCTAACTTTACACCTAAAGTAACTGGAAAAGGAAGAACAAATGAAGCCCAAAGTCAGTAGAAGGAAGGAGCAGATCAGAGCAGAAATAAATGAAATAAATACTAAAGAGACAAGAGATCAGTGAAACTAAGATCTGGTTCTTTGAGAAGATTAAAAAAAATAGAAAATAGAAGATAAAAAATATTGAAAAGCCTTTTGTTAGACTAACCAAGAAAAAAGAGAAAGGGCTCAAATAAATAAAATCAGAAATGAAAGAGGAGAAATTGCAGTTGCTACTGCAGAAATACAAAGGATCATAAGAGAATACTGTGAACAATTATACACCAAAAAATTGGACAGCATAGAAAAAAAGGGACCAATTCCTAGAAACATGCAATCTACCAAGATTGAATCATGAAGAAATATAAAACCTGAAGACTGATTACAGTAGTCAAAAACCTCCCAACAAACAAAATTCCGGGACCAGACAGCTTCCCTGGTGAATTTTTCCAAACATTCAAAGATTTAATACCTATCCTTCTCAAACCCTTCCAAAAAAAAATCAAAGAGGAGGGAATGCTTCCACACTCACTTTATAAGGCCAGCATTACCTTGATACCAAAACCAGATAAGGGCATCACACACACACAAAAATTACAGGCCAATATCCTTGATAAGTATAGATGGAAAAATCCTCAACAAAATATTAGGAAACCAAATTCAATAATACATTAAAAGGATCATACACCCCATGATCAAGTGGGATTTCTTCCAGAGATACAAGGGTGATTCAACATCTGCAAATCGATCAACATGATACACCACATTAATAAAATGAGAGATAAAAATTATACGATCATCTCAATAGATGCAGAAAAAGTATTTGATAAAATCATAACATCTGTTTATGATAAAAACTCTCAACAAAATGTGTATGGAGGGAACGTACCTCAACAAACAAAGGCCATATATGACAAACCGAGAGATAACATCATATTCAATGATGAAAAAGCTGAAAGCTTTTCCTCTAAGATCAGGAACAAGACAAGGATGGATGTCCACTCTACCAATTTTATTCAACATAGTGTTGAAAGTCCTAGCCACAGCAGTTAGGCAAGAAAAATAAATAAAAGTCATCCAAATCAGAAAGGAAGAAGCAGAACTATCATTATTTGCAGATGATATGATGCTATATATAGAAAACCCTAAAGATTCTACCAAAAAACTCTTTGAACTAATAAATGAATTCAGCTAAGTTTCAGGATACAAAATCAATATAGAGAAATCTGTGGCATTTCTATCAGAAAGATAATTTAAGAAAACCCCATTTAAAATTGTAGCAATAAGGATAAAATACCTAGGAAGAAATTTAACCAAGGAGGTGAAATACCTGTACACTGAAAACTATGAGACACTGATGAAAGAAATTTAAGAAGACACAAATGAATGGAAAGATACACTGTGCTCATGGATTGGAAGAATTAATATTGTTAAAATGTCCATACTACCCAAAGCAATCTATAGATTCAATGCAATCCCTATCAAAATTCCAATGGCATATTTCACAAAACTAGAACAAATAATTCTAAAGTTTGTGCAGAAACAGAAAAGATCCTGAATGGCCAAAACAATCTTGAGAAAGAAGAACAAAGCTGGAGGTATCATGCTCCCTGATTTCAAGCTATACTACAAAGCTATAGTAATCAAAACAGTATGATACTGGCACAAAAACAGACACACTGATGAGTGGAACAGAATTGATAGCCCTGAAGTAAACCCACACATATAAGAACAATTAATTTATGACAGAGGTGCAAAGAACATACAATGGAGAAAGGAGAGTCTCTTTGATAAGTGGTGTTGAGAAAACTGGATTGCCACATGGAAAAGAATGAAACTAGACTACGGTCTTACACCAAACACAAAAATCAACTCAAATTGAATTAAAGACTTAAATGTAGGCCTAAAACAGTAAAATTCCTAGTAGGAAACATAGGCAGTAACCTCATTGTCATCAGTCTTAACAATATTCCTGTGGACTGGACTCCAAGGGCAAGAGAAACAACAGTAAAAATAAACAAATGGGACTACATCAAACTAAAAAGCTTCTGCACAGTGAAGGAAACAATTATCAAAACAAAAAGACAACCTACTAAATGGGAGAAAATGTTTGCAAATCATGTATCTGATAAGGGTTAATATCCAAAATATATAAAGAACTCATAAAACTCAACAACAATGAAACAATCCAATTAAAAAATGGGCAGAGACACTGAATAGAGACATATCCAAAGAAGATACACAGATGGCCAATAAGCACATGAAAAGATGTTCATCAGTACTGATTATTATGGACATGCAAATCAAAACCACAATGAGATATCGCCTCACACTAGTTAGAATGGTTAGTATCAAAAAGACAAGAAATAGCAAGTGTTGGAGAGGATGTGTTGATGGGAATGTAAACTGGTGCAGCCACGATCGAAAACATTTTAGAGATTCTTCAAAAAATTAAGAAAACTACCATACAATCCAGCAATTCCACTCTGGGGATTTATTCAAAGAAAATGAAAACAATAATTCAAAAACATATATGCACTCCTATGTTCATTGCGGCATTATTAACAATAGTCAAGATATGAAAGCAGCCTAAGTGTCCATCCATGGATGAATGGATAAAGAAAATGTGGTATGTATACCCAATGGACTACTGCTCAGCCATGAAAAGGAATGAAATCTTGCCATTTGTGACAACATGGATGGACCTGGAGAGTATCATGCTAAGTGAAATAAGTCAGAAGGAAAAAGACAAATACCATATGATTTCACTCATCTGTGGTATCCAAAACAAAGCAAAACAAAACAAACGAACAAACTCATAGATACAGAGAACAGATCAGTGGTTACCAGAGGGAAAGGGGGTTAGGGGGTGGGCAGAAGGGGTGAAAGGGGTCAATTTTATGGTGACGGATGTGATCACTTTGTAGTGTATACAGATTTCGAATTATGATGCTGTACACCTGACACTAGATAATTAAAAAATGTATTGCTTTGAAATTACCTTTTCTAAAAAGATAATAATTGGGTCAAAAGGTTTTTTCTTCAATGGCTGGATGATAGGTTAAATTATTAAGTTTCAGATTTTAGCTTTGCAGTAGAATTTCACAGGAATTCAGTTATTTCACGCCCCACCCCCACTTTTTCCTTACTGCACAAGAATACGATGCCCCAAAGCAACAGTATCTGAGAATACAGAATAGGCCACTCTGTACATGTGCCTATGAGATATGAACTCATTAAAAATACCAGACCCACAAAACAGTGAAAAAAAATTTTTTATAGGAACACCCACGGCAGTGAATGAAAAACTTATGTTAATGCTGTTCTAAGAATGAAACTTGTAGCTTATAAACTTCTTTAAAAAAAAAAGAAGAAGAAGATAGTGGGATAAGGACCTGGAAATATGAAAGTTCCCATGGAAACAATCATTTACCCGCCATGCAAATATTCCATGTGTATGAGAGTAGATATGTGTAGAAACGAGGGCTGACCCATATTAAGTTGGAGCATTGGAGTGTTGCTGTAAGTGCTTTATGTGTAAACCCTACCACAATGAAGTGAAGTAAGGACTGTTTTTTCTTGGGGCACAGAGAGAGAATCAGAAGATCAGGAAGCTAGCTAGCAGTGGAGCCAGAATCAGAACCCTGGCCCTCACCCTAACCTCTACACTGTATGCCCTTCTGAGCAAGTGCAACATAATTATAGTCAGAGAGAAACACCTGTGGACCAGAGAGCAGGACAGGATTTTAAACATTTCTAGTTTTGCTTCATCTTAGCATTCTGATGTTTTTCACATTTGTAACCTTAATGCAATTAAAAGCAGGAGATGGTAATCAACCAATTCTTATGAAGGAAGGAAGGACTTAAAATAAGTACTTTGAGAGCCGAAAGGGAGTTCACTTCCACGGTGTGATAACGGGATGCAGTTACTGGATCACTCAGCACTGACACAGGAACACGAAACTGCGCCATAACGTTATTTATTTTTGAAATTTTATCACAAATAATTTGTAAAGTTAAACATAGGAAGAGGCTTTTCCAATGGAAATTTGCAAAAATAGTCACACTTAATAACTTACCCAATTTGGAATTTCTTCTTCATCCTCAACATAATATAGATATTATATTAAAATTTTTTTAAAGAATGTGCTTTGTTGAAACTTTAAAAAATGTGTGGGGTTTTAAAAGTTTTATCTTTTTCTGTTTTGCTAAAATTGAGCCTGGCATTTTTAACTTCAAAGGAAATTTGTTTTTCCGAAAGGTCTAAGTGAGGGGAGATAGCTCTACAGTACAAGTCTGATGATGGATGGTTTGCTGTGAGTGCTGACTCTGCATGTAGTGTATCAGTAATAATGTTGTGCATTGACTTCTTATTTTAAAAAATTATTTATTTATTTATTTTTGGCTGTGTTGGGTCTTCACTGCTGCACGCGGGCTTTCTCTAGTTGCGGCAAGTGGGGGCTACTCTTCGTTGCAGTGCACGGGCTTCTCATTGTGGTATCTTCCCTCGTTGTGGAGCACAGGCTCTAGGCGCATGGGCTTCAGTAGTTGTGGCACGCAGGCTCAGTAGTTGTGGCTCGCGGGCTCTAGAGCGCAGGCTCAGTAGTTGTGGTGCACAGGCTTAGTTGCTCCGCGGCATGTGGGATCTTCCCAGACCAGGGCTCGAACCCGTGTCCCCTGCATTGGCAGGCGGATTCTTAACCACTGTGCCACCAGGGAAGTCCTGTGCATTGACTTCTTTACTGATGTTATCAGCAGGGTAGGAATCCTCAGCCCACTAAAATTCCAGCCGCCACATCCAGCAGGCTTATCCTACTGTGGATATCACATGGTGTCTTTTCACTCAAAGCCACCCACACACAGGGCTGGAGTAGAATCTCGACAACCATGGGTGGCTTTGTCTGTGTGCTCAGCAAACACTTCTGTCCGCAGGAACCTTACAAAGGTGCCTTTGTCTGCCTGCCTGGGTCTCTGCATGGTCCCAGTTCAGGGCAAAGTTATGAGCCGTTCTCCCTTCTGTATGGATTGGTGCTCCTTCTTCAAGTCTTGGTTTGAGGCACGCCTTCCCTGACCTTCCTGACCAGATGAAATGCCCTGCCATGCCCTCTCATAGCCACTTTAGAGCACCAGCCCCTCTCCTTGGTGGTATGTGTCCATTGCAGGGCTACTCTTGGCAGCTCTGTGATTAACAAAGACCTCTACCAGTAAGTTCCATGAGAGAATGGGCTTGCCTGTTTTTGTCACTATCATTCACTAATGTTTCTCCAGTGCCTGGCATGGTGCCTGGCATGTTGTAGGCACTTGGCAAGTATTTGTTGAATGAATGAAATAAATGGTTGGCTGCACCTAAAATTCAGTATCTAACCACAGCTGAGCCCCCATGGGTGAGCATCAATCATTCTCTATGTCTATATGCACCTCCTGCAGCAATGATTTCCAATCTTTCTTACTTGACTCAATGCCCAAACTTGGCCCGCTCACTCTTTGTTCCTGTTCTCAGCCCCTACGTTTTAGACAATATCAAGTGTTATCAAAGCAAGCTTCGTCACCTTCCCCTTCCTCTGGACCTTCACCCATTTTCCTCTTCCTTTCTGACCCAGAGCAGAAATTGTCCCCATCCCTTGCCAAAGCCAACTTTCCCCGTACCCTGATCCTGCCCCTCCATCCTCCCCCAGGCCACTGCTCCAACCTGCATCCCCTATCTCGACTCTTCTCTCTTTTTCCAACTCCTTCCTCTCACCTTACAGCCATGCTCAGGTGACTCCCATCTTCCCAAAACGTTGGCCCTTGGTGGTTTAGCTCTCGAGCACCGCTGTCCAACGGAACTTTCTGCAGTGGGGGAAATACTCTGTATTTCTGCTGTCACATATGGAGGCTACTACCACATGTGGCTATTGAGCACTTGAAATATGGCTAGTGTGACTGATACATGAAACTTTAATTTTATTTAGTTTTAATTAAATTTAACATTAAAATACACACATGTGGCTAGCGGCCTCCATATTGGATCCCACAGCTCTAAAGTGTAAGTTCCAAAATCATATTGTTTAGGTTAAAATAAATTACAGTTGTACCACCTCCTAACCATATGGCCTTGAGAAAGCTACTTAAGTACTAAACTTTTTCATCTAAAATTATGCTAATGGTACTATAGTATAGAGTTGTTATGAATAAGATAATTCATGGTATTACATTTAGTGCAAAGTGTATATACTCAAAATGTATTTGTTTTTGTCATCACCATCATCTTCACTGTTATCCAATCCTATTGAGACTGCTTTTTCAAGCTTCAGGTCAGATGCTTTAATGACCAACAAAATCAGTTCAGTGGGTCTTGACTAGCATTTTTTTAGAGAAATAGACCAGACTACAATAAGAAATATCAGTGCTTCTCATGCAGTAGAAATAGGTATTAATTCGTGAAACATTTGTTTCTATATACGAGTGCATTGTGTACCAGGCAATGAAGTAAAATACATTTCTCACCATGAGTTGCATAAAAAGAGTTGTGTTTCTCTAGAAGTGCTGCTTCCGAGTTGAGAAGGTCAAGACTGATATACCAGAGGCCAGATCCACTGGCCTCTTCTCAACCTTATGTGGATTTCTCAGTCCTATTTGGCACTGAGGTCCACCTTCTGTTTGATTTTCTTTCCTCTATTGACCTTTACTCTTTCCCATCCAGTATTTCTTTGAGGGCTACTTGCATCAAAATAACTCCAGGAGGGTAGGGACATATGGTAGTCAGCCTCCAAGTTGCCCCTCCACCCTGATTTTGTCTCCTGTCACTTCTGTGAACTCTCCTCTCACAGTAAATAGGACTCACCTATGTAACCAATAGGATTTTGCAGAAATGACAAATGTGACTTCTGAGGCTGGGTCATAAAAGATATTGTGGTCTCCGCCTTGCTCTCTTGGATCACCTGCTCTAGGGGAAGCTGGCTGCCACTTGATGAGGACACTCATCTTGGAATCAGAGCCTCAGGCCCAGAGAAGTCTTCAGATTTCTGGCTTACAACTTGACTGCAGCCTTGCGAGAGGCCTCGAGCCACCCAGCTGAGCTGCTCACAGATTCTTGATATCCAGAAACCATGAGATCAAAAATGTTGCTGTGTTAAGATGTGAAATTTGGGGGTTATCTGTCATGCATCAATAGATAATGAAGGGAGTGTTCTCTTTAGATCGTATGTTCCTACTGAATCTGGTTTTCTGGGGAGGTGTCTAGGAATCTTCATGAATGTCTCTGGGTGATTCTTTGACCCTCTAGAGTTTAAGAACCACTGCTCTTTTTTTCACTGACTGCCCTGCCTCTTCCTTCCATCCCTCCATTCCTTCCTTCCCCTACAGTACAGTTCCCAAAAGCTCTGTCCAGGGCCTCTTCTCTTTTTATTGTGCACTCCCCAAGCAAGTACATCTATTCTGTGGCTTCAACAGACAGACTTGGAGCAACCCGTGGACCTACTTCTTCCACACCGAGCCCTCTTCAAAGCTCCTAAGCCCTATTTTCCAACTGCCTGCCTGATATCTGCATGTGTGTTTCCCTCCAGCAAGTCAAACTCAGTATGTTCAACCTTGAATTCATAACCATCCTCATGAAACCTTTTCATTTGTGTTCCCTATTTTTGATAGTAATTTATAGCTTAGTCTCCTAGGCTCTAAATCTTGATATCATCCTTGCATCCTCTTTTTCCTTACCCTCAACACATCCGAAGATCTGACAGTCCTCCTCTTCAGTTCTCCATTCTCCCATGGCCACTGCCACCACTCTGGTTCACACGTCATTACCCCTTACCTGGCCTGTTGTGATGCCTGCTCCATTGCTTTCTCATTCTCCTCTTTCCCCACAACCTCTTCCATTCCAACCTTCAATCCACAACCTCTCCATTGTCTTTTGAATAAAGTTTAAACTCCTTGGTGTGTCATGTAAGGTCTCTAACAGTGAGGACCTAACAGGATGTTCTATGTTTATTATTAATAGCCATCTCCTAACTCACCCCTAAACACACATACTCTCTCGGCACAAGACGTTATCCATAATTTCCCAAACATGCCTTGAAGTGGTCTATATCTTTTCTCATACTATTATGACCCCTAGAGAATTAAAATTCTCCTTTGAGAATAAAAAAAAAAATCATACTGTAAAGCCCATTGCAAAATTTATTTGTGGTGCAGTTGCAATGGTAGATGTAGTTCATGTCTGCACCCTCTCATCCCAGTCCCCAAACCAGGTCAGCAGAAGGCAGGGGGAGAGTGTGGGTGCAAACCCCATTGAGCTTGCAGCTACTTTGTTGCCTTCGGACATGAAAAAGGCATTTTCAGCTTCCTGTGGGTCTTCACCTGCTTTAGCTACACAGGTTGTACTTTTGTGAAAAGACGCACTCATTATTCATTTATTGAGCTCATAAGCATTTATTAACCCTGTCCTAGCATCATGGTGGATATCAAAGTTAAGACCTAGTTCCTGCTCTTTGTCAACTCTGGTAGAGAGTAGCAATTGCCAGAAGATACTAAAATATCAGGGGACTTCACAGGTAAAGGAAATCACCTCTGGGTTGGAAGGGTGGGGAGTGGGGATAAGTTATTGCCTACCTTCCTCTCCTTGAATGTAAGCTCCAGAAGGGCAGGCATCTTTGTTTTGTTCAAGTCTATATTTCCAGTAGCTAGATCAGCAACCTACACAGAGTAGGACCCAAAATATATTTGTTGAATGAATGGGTGACTGAATAAAAACTTTTACGTAGAAAAAGTGTAGGTTCAGGTTCATAACTGTGAACTTCTTAAAGGCTGAGATGATAGCCATTTGCATTTTTATGGATTTGCATTGTGTTCAGCATACCTTAGGCACTCAATTAGTGCTGGATGAATGTCGAGTGATTCCATAGTGAGGTTTGTTTTCTCCCACCCCTTCCCTGGTGTCATTAAGTGTTAGCCTTCCAAAGAAAATATTTATGCTAAGTTGACAGTGGTTTTAAAGGTAAGAGTCTTTAAGAAACCAAGGAAAAAAGGCAAGGTGAAAGAAGATGAGACAAGATAAAAAGGTCAGGAAAATAACATTTTTAATTTAATTAACTACTGAAAGTGTTCCTGAAAGCACTGGTTTACCTTTACCTAAGAGTCAACTGAAATGGAAAATCTGACTATATGTGACGTTGTTAAACCATTTCATTAGCAACACTTCTTTGATTTAATCCAAGAACCAAATATTGCTATATAGAGGTCAAAGCTTAAAGTTAGTGAAGACTTATCCAATTCAGAATTAAATAAAAAGGCCAAAGGCCCAGAGAATGTTTATGCTGCTGTTCTTTTTCCCCCCCCAGTGATCTAAATTTAACTAACTGAAATTATATTCTAAGTATCAGATATTTATGCCAGGCTCTTAAGTGGCAGCTAATTTGCATACTGAAATTACTTGAGACTTGTTTTAGTGAGAAGCCCATTGGGTGCAGAAATAATTGCTGGGGAAGAATCAAAAGCAAGAGAACATGATGGTCTTTGCCCTGAAGCAGCTTACCATGTAAGCAGGAGAAACAGATATTAAGAAAGCGGGGGCTGGGGGGGTGGGGGGTGGGGGGTGGGGGGAGGGAAGAAGTAAAGCAATATTTGAGTTCAGATTCATTTACAGCCTTTTGGCGCAGCCTGCTAGTTGGCCATTGAAATCTGAGCTTTCCTTCTTCAGAAATGGTTGTCCCTGGGACTACATTTCCCAGCTCCCTTTGCATCTATGTGAGACTATGTGACTAGTTGGCCATGTGACCTCATTCTGGCCAATGGAATGTGGGCAGAAAAGATGTGGACCACTTTTAGGCCTGGACCTTATGCCTTACCCTCCTTCTTCTATGGGCTGATATAACTTTTTTTTTTTTTTAATTGTACTGTCTTTTCCCAGTTTTGAAGCCCTGAATAAGAGGCTGGTCAGTCAGTTTCCCTTCTTAAACAGCCGATTAAGTCCACATCCCAAACCACTTCATTGTTGGGCCCTAACACTCTGGGGCCACGAAACATATACCCTAATTGCCCCAGAGCCAGGTACCGGACAACTAGGGATAACCCCTATGCCCAGAGCCCTGCCCCCAAATGATTCAACTTAGCCAATCCACAGGAAGACCATGAAACCTAGCTAACCCCACCCGGCTTGCCATAAATCAGCTGCCCCCTAGAGCCCCAGCCTGCTGTTACTCTGTTCCTGGGTACAATCCCCTGTGTGGCCCTGCCTAGCAACCTTCTCTTGTTCAGAGCTCTAAGAATCAAAGAATTTTGCCTTTCATTTATCCAAGTGTCATTGTGTTGGGTCTCACCATCTTTAAATCTTATAAAACAGCTGAAATGGCAGTGATCACAGATTCTTGGAAACTATGTTGATGATGACAAAGTTGCCTTCTGTCTGGTCCTGAATGTCTTCCTCTAACTCTCCCATCCCTGCCCCACCGTCAGTGCCCTGCACTGTCCTAAGAGAAAGGAACTTCTCTTATGTTGTTACTTGTTTTGGCTTATCGGTTTTGTCAGTCTAGCCTACTATAATTATTATAGGAAAACAACCAACCCATTGCTAGGGATATAGTATGAAATGAGGAAGCCTCCAGAGAAAGACAAGGGAAGGCAGTATCTCAATAATCTCTATGAGGAGGGGAGCTCAGCGTTGATCTTTTACAAAATGGCAAACTAGTTTTGCAGTTAGTCCTTACTGGACATCCCTCCACTCCTGTCCAAGGAAATGCTTCAGTCAAAAGATGCCTTATGAACAAAAAAAAAAAAAAAAAAAAAAGATGCCTTATGTAGATAGATCTCCATTATCTCTAGTTTCAAAAAATATACCATCAGTGCACAGTATTCTCAAAGTTAACTTCATGTCCTTAGGCCCCAGGTTCATTCCGACCTTTTCCTCTTCTATGTTTATCTTTTTCCCCTCCTATCTTTTCCTTTGCCTTGCAAATTAATTTCTAACTATCTAAGCATTACATAATAGTATTCTCAACAAAATTATATACAAATAAATGAATAATGAAAGTAAAATATAAATTATAGAAATAAAACTATTCTTTGATTAATCCTCCCCAACAATTCCATTTGCTCTCACCAACCCAGATGCAACCCCACTGTCTTCTGTGCATGGTTTCAGGCATTTTCCCTTTTTATTCACATTAGTTGATAGAAAATCTATGGTATTGTTTTTCCATAAATCATGTCTTACTGTCCATTCTGTCCCACAATTTGCTTCTTTCACCCAACAATGTTTTGGAGAGCTCTCCATGGTCCTACATGGAGATCTAGTTTATACCTAATGACTACATACTGTTCCTTAGTGTGACTGTACCACAATTCATTTAGTCATTCCATTATTCAGGGTGTCTCCAATTTTCCACCATTACATAAATATCTTCAGTGAACATCCTGGGACATGCTTGCCTGAGTACTTACTCAGTGCTGGGTGCTCTTCAGGTGCTTTCTAGGAGATCCCATTTAAGCCTCTCAGCAGTTGTATGAGGTAGGTACTGACATCATCTTTGCTTAGTGGGTGAAGTGTTTGAGGTGAACTTGCCAGGGCTTCTTTAGGGGTAATAATGAGTGGTGTGTTTGCAGGGCAGTTTACCCTCCTCTAAGTGTAGCATGTGTTAAGGACACCAAAGGCTTTGTTTTAATCAGATACAGTAAGACATGTAGATATGGAAATGACAGTCAGGAAAGAGGTGTTTTTCTTTATACTCACAATTCCCTAGAAGCAGGAGGCATGGCAAATCATGCAGGGCCACTTGGGGAAGCACCAGAACCGGTCAGGGGGCAGAGGGAGTGAGGGGTGCAGTGGGGAATGTGTGGTTTTCATGGGAAGGAATGGGTGAGGTGGGTAAACAAGTTTATAATAGGCTAGTTTGAATAATTTCAGTGGGCTCTGAGGCATAGGGGCTGTCCGTAGTTGTCTGGTACCTGGCGCTGGGGTGATTATGGCAGGGGAATAGTGACTCTAAGTGTGAGAGACCATAAAGGAGGTAGTGGGGTGTGTGGGCTCTAGTTTACTATCTCTAGGAATTGCTTAGCCCTGGGGAGGGCAGTCTCTCCAGGGTCAACAATGCCCCAGGTGTCAAAGCATCAGAATACAGAAAATAAAAGACATGGTTAATACATAGCAATTTGCACTCCTACCAGCAGAATATGGGAATTCCCTTCTCCCTGCATCATCACCAAACACTTGATGTTATCAGACTTATATTTGTAGTCCATCTGATAGGGGAAAACAGTGTCTGTTGTTTTCACTGGCATGTTCTCATTAATTAGTGATGTTGAGTACCTTTCATGTATCTTTGGTCCAATGGTGAATAGTCCATTCCTGGCTCCTGTCTCCAGTTTATTTCCACTCCTCCACAGTCTTCTCTCTTTTTCTTCAGACACAAACCAAACGTCCCTCCATGACTTTCCAAGCCTTTCTCAGTATGGCACAGGTGCTTTTTGGAATTTTTACTTCTTGGCGTCTCCCAACTTGTCTTCTAAATTCTACACTTGGTCTCTTTCCCCACCCCCTCCTTCCTGGTCTTTACACAAGCTGCTCCCTCTGCCTGGAAACTCACTGCACCTTCTCTTCCTTTTCTTCCCTTTATACACACACACGTGCGTGCGTGCACGCACACACAGACACACACACACACTTCTACTCATACAACATATGAAGTCACCCCCAGGATCCTTTTCCAGCACACTCCATCCTATCTGCTTTACAATCTTAGCACTTAGCCCATGACCCTGTAATTGCAGATTTACTTTTCTACTCTCTCCATAGGTTATAAACTGGTTGAAGACAAAGATTGGGTCTTTTATATTTTTGTATCCTCCACACCTAGTACAATGACTGAAACATGTCAAGTACCTGAGAATACACCTTGAATGGAGGAAGAATGGGTGAGAGGTGACTGAATGAGCACTTTTTAAAATTTAAGTATAGTTGATTTACAATGTCTCAGGTGTACAGCAAAGTGATTCAGCTATACATATACACATATATATATTCTTTTTCAGATTATTTCCCATTATAGATTATTACAAGATATGGAATATAGTTTCCTGTGCTATACAGTAGGTCCTTGTTGTTTATCTATTTTACATATAGTAGTGTGTATCTGATAATTCCAAAATCCTATTTTGTCCCTCCCACCTTTGGTTATCATAAGTTTGTTTTCTATGTCTGTGAGCCTATTTCTGTTTTGTAAATAAGTTCATTTGTATCATTTTTTTAGATTCCACATATAAGCGATATCATATATTTGTCTTTCTCTGACTGACTTCACTTAATATGATAATCTCTAGTTGGACCTATGGCAAGGGGACAGTGCTGGCATGGTACCAGCATGGTACCAGCATGTTGCTGCAAATGGCATTATTTCATTCTTTTTTATGGCTGTGTAATATTCCACCGTATATATATATATATATATATATATATATATATATATACACACATATATATATACATATGTATATATATATATATGTATATATATATATATATGTATGTATATATATATATGTATATATACGACACATCTTCTTTATCCATTCGTATGTGGATCGACATTTAGGTTGCTTCCATGTCTTGCCTATTGTAAATAGTGCTGCTATGAACGTTGGGGTACATGTATCCTTTTGGAATTAGAGTTGTTGTCTTTTCCAGATATATGCCCAGGAGTGGGATTGCTGGATCATATAGTAACTCTATTTCCAAATGAGCACTTTTATCCTGTTCCACACTCCAGCCTTGGAAGTGTGTCTCCTCACTGAGTGTGTTATCCATCCAGGGCAGAGGTGGTGGGTGGATCATATGCTTTGACAATTCTAGATCTGTACTCAAACCCAGCATCTAGTGCAATGCTAACCTATGTTCTAGCATGTTCTGAGCTCATTAAATGGGTTGTGGTTGATTCTATGTTTTCCTGGATGCGCAGGATTGAGGAAACCCAGAGAGAAGAGAGAAGAATATCAACTGACTTCAGTCTGGTTTTCAATGCCAGGGCAAGATTGGTGGGGAAGGTCTCCTGTTCTTCTGCTATTAATCAGTTAATTCAGAAAATAATTCTTGATTGCTCTACTGTGTTCCAGGCTCTATGTTTAGCAATAGGTGGAACAAGTAGAGAAACACTTGCTCCCAGAGAACTCACAATCTACTCAGAGGCTCGGTACCAGTCTGCTAAGTGCAAGCACGTTGGGATGAATGAAAAGGTGTGGACTGTGGGAGGTGCTTCGTGGAGATAATGTTTAGACGCTGAGGGTTGATAGGACTGTGAAGCAGTGTGCCTTCAAAGCTGGCATTCTGGGGTTCAGGGGTGCAGGAGCTGAGAGGTGCTCAAGAGGAAGGATGAAAGGGCCACAGAGCGCAGAGTGGTAGAGTGTGGTTGATGCCATGCTGGACATAAATTCTTTCAGACACTTCCTGTTCAAGTGCCATCGTGTCCTTTCTCTGCTCACAAACCTCCAATGGCTTCTCTTCTCACCCTGAGTAAAAACCAGATCCCTGCCAATGCCTCTAAGGTCCACCTCAGTAGGAGACCTCTCTGACCTCAGCCCCCCTAGTTGTCTGCATCACTTACTCACTCCAGCCTCATTGACATCCTTCCTGTTTCCTGTACACAACAGGCATGCTCCTGCCTCAGGGACATTGCATCTGTTCTCCCTTTGCCTGGAAATGCTTTTCTCTTAGAAAACTGCATAGCTCACTCCTTCAGGTTTTTACTTAAATGTTACCTTCCCAGTAAGGGCTTCCCTGCCTACTTTATCAAAAATTTAAGCCTTGATCTTTGCACAGCACATGTGATAGACTGCCAGTTTCCCCTGACCCTTTCAGTCCACTCTCTTCTTGCTTCTGGTCACCTGGTTGCCCCATAAAGACTACATTTCCCAGCTTCCCTTGCAGCTAGATATGGTCATGTGACTAGGTTCTCACTAATGATAGGTGAGAGAGCTAATTTTTGTGTAACTTCTGCCTCCCTTGCCTGAAAGGAAATTGTTTGCCTTAGATTCCCTTTTCTTATCACTTTCCCTCAGACTGGACCCCAGACAGATCAGTGACCCAGCTTCTGTCCCACACATGAAGACAGTATCTTAGAGGATGGCAGAATAATGAGGTAGAAGGAATCTGGGTCCCTGAATGACCCTATGGAGCAGAGATGCCCCATCCACCTAGAATAGTAAGACATTCACATAAGGGAGAGATAAACTTCTATTTAAATTACTGAATATTTGGATCACTTGGTTATAACGACTCTGCCTATGCTCTAACCTACACATCTCCTCTATAAATTCCCTGATTCATTATTCTGCCTAGTACTTCACACCATCTAACACTCCCAATGTTTTCCTCTTTTGTTTATCATGTATTCCTTAAGTAGACTGTGAGTTTTTCCAGGGCAGGGGGTTTAGCATCTTTGCTCACTACTGCATCTCCAGCACCCAGTACAGTGCCCAGTTCATAGTAGGTGCTCAATGAATATATTTGGAATGAAATGTTATTGTCCACTGAAAATGAAATCAAAGGCTATGCCATGAAGACAGAGCTTCAGTAAGTTTTGAAAAAGAATCCTAGGGCAAGGTGGGGGGCAGTAAGAGGATGGGAGAGGGGAGGGGAAAATGAGTGAAAACAGTGAGGAATGTCATTCATGGAGGGTTGAGAGAAGCGTGGAGTCCGAGGAGGGGTGGAGTTTTTAATCAGGTCAGAGAAGCCCCTCAGCTCTCCTGTGTTTGGGAGGGAGACTCTGGAGGCTTTGCTTCAGCATGTCTCCCCACTGGTATTGGTTTTGGCATTGACTTCTATATGAAAGAGGAAGAAAGATTAAGTTTTTGCCCATTTAGCAGGAAGTAAGTCATGCTCTCTCCTGCATTCCATCTACCCTTATTCTCGTCCTCTTGAGAAAAATCTACATCCTATATTCAGGATAACTTACCTAGAATCCTTGAGGTGGAAGGTGTTCATAGCAATAGCTGTGATGTATTGGGAAAACCATTAGGATGGAACTGAACTGCTTTAGATTTAATCTGATGCCTCCACTGGCTGGGTGGTCGTGAGTAAATGGATTGAACTCCTTTGTCTTTAGCATCCTCGCCTGTAAAATGAGTGTAACACTGGACACTGAATTGTGTCCCCCCCCACCAACCTCCAGTACCTCAGAATGTGACTGTATTTCAAGACAGGGCCTTTAAAGAGGGAATAAAGTTAAAATGGGCTTGTTAGAGTGGTCTCTAATCCGATATAACTGGTGTCCTTATAAAAAAGATTAGGACACACACACACACACACACAGAGGGAGACACCAGACACTTGCACACACAGAGGGATGACCATGTGAGCACACAGCAAGATGGTGGCCATCTGCAAGCCAAGGAGAGCAGCCTTAGAAGAAACCAAACCTGCTGATACCTTAATCTCAGACTTTTGGCCTCCAGAACTGTGAGAAAATAAATCTTTGTGGTTTTATGACACCTAGTGTGTGATATTTTGTTATGACAGCCCTAGAAACTAATACATGAGATAATGTGGAAAGCTAACAGAATGGTGTGCTGTACCTGCCCTCCAAATGCTTGTCTTCTGACGTTGCATTAATAGAAGCAAATTATTTAACATACAGGATGTGCCAGTCCTGCCGTGTGCTGGTCGGAACCCACGGAGTGAGTGTGGAATCCCCTTCTGGAAACGAACTCTGCTTGCTGGGGGGTGGGTGGCCATTGGGAAACTGGGTCCCATCCAGAGAAAGGCTACAAGGCTGGTGAGGAGTCTAGGCACTGCCACACTGTGCGAAGTAGCTAAGTTTAACCCGGAGAAAGGAAGAGTTAAGGGGACGTAAAGCCATCTCCAAATGAGTAAAGCTCTGTCTTAAGGAAGAGGAATCCCATTTAGCTGTGTGGGCCCAGATGGGAGAGCCGGAACCAGTGTGTAAAAGTTTCAGGGAGGTACGTTTCAGTTCAGTACAAAGAGGGCTTTTCTAAGAGAGCTGAGGGCAAACATTACAGGCTTCCTCAAGTATTCCATGAGGCTGCATGACCACTTAGCAGAAATGTCGGGGTGGGGGGTACTCAAGCACAGGTCCTGTGTTTGCACCAGATAAACTTGGATGTTTCTTTCAATTCTTTTATTCTCTGTACGACTGGATTGTATTTATCAGCTGGAGAACAGGTCTCAATAGTGCTTAGACATATCTCTTACGATTGTAAAGACATACACATGGTCAACAAATGTTTTTGAGTTTGTTGATTTGACGGCTTATTAGAAAGCTTTAGAAAATTTACTGAGAAAAACAATTACATAAATATTCAAACTCTAGAGGTCAGTCATAGGACCTTGGAAGCGTGGGTACCCAACTAAGATTCTGGAGCCCCAAAGCACAAGCTTTAGCAGAAACGAACTTGTGCTAGTGAAAAATCTTGAACTTATTCTATGCAAAGCTGCCATCTCAGTTTTACAAAGCAAAAATAAATAAAGAGAAAAAATGCTGAGTTACATTTATCTACTAAAAGTTAATCTATCCTGACAGAATTTGTTAAAATTACTCCCAGTAAGAGTCGACACAGTAAAAGCTGTGATTTCCTGACTACCATCAGTATGTGAGATTTGGGGACAGCCGATGGAAGCAGAAGATGATTTGGTGGCGGCATCCGAAACGTGGTTTTCATATCCACAAATTGCTACAGAATAATGGGGTGCCGCTGGTTCTAAAGTGCCGCCTGCCTGCAACACCTCATTAGCTCACACCCCTTAACTACCGTGGCTGGGACGTAGGCCCTCGGAGCCAGGCAGGCCGAGGAAGGCCAGCCTTGCGCAGGGCCAGCGGGCGGCCAGAACCAGTGGGGAGTGAGTTGCACCCTTCTGCGGGCTGGGCTCGGGCACCAAAAGCCACAGAGAGACAACACCGACGAGGCAAACTCTCTCCACCGGGGGCTGGGAGGGCAAACACCCTCGACCCCCTTGGGTTCCGATCCACGACCCCAGAAGCCCCCCACCCCACCGCCGCCCCCTCCTCCGTACTCAACCTTCTGCAGCTGCACCGAGGACCCTCCCTCTCCCCGCAAGGAGAGCGCGCGCCGGGCGGACGTTCGGAGGGGCCAGCGCATCTCCCAGACAGGCTAAGAGTCCTCCCGCACAACGCCTGTGGCTCGCAAAAGGGCAAATATCAAGGGAGCGGGGGAGGGGGAAGAGTGTCATTCGGGCTCTGAGGGGACACGCAGAGCCTTGGTGGGACGTGGTGAGGTGCGGAGAGCTAAACGCAGGAAAGGAAGACTTTGGCAATTGGCCGTTCCCCCCCCCCCCCCGCCCACGTGAACCCCGTCGGTGGTGAGGGTCTTGGGGTGGGGACCGGCCGCCCTGTGCACTCTTGTCCCACGGGTTGGAGCCGCCACCGCGGCAGCAGCCTAAAGCGGAGCCCTCTCCCGCGCCGTGCCGCGCTCTGGGGGCACCGGAGGACGCGCGGAGGCCGCGGCGGCCACCCGGAGTCGCGCGCAGCGCATGCGGAGACCGCCGTCCTGCGCCAGGAAAGGGGCGACCCGGCCCTAGGCCTGTGCCGACACGTGCAGGCGCGCGGGCTTCCGATTGGTTGCGGCGGCGGAGGGTCCCTTCCCCCTCCCCGCGCTCGCGGGGCCCCTTCCCCAGCCGGGGCGCTGGCTGGCTCTGCGGAGGCGCGTGCGCGCCTCGTGCGTGTCCGGGCTGCGCGCCTCCGCCCCGCCCCCGCCCCCTCCCTCTCTCCGCGCCGCTGCCGCGCGCTCGGGAGCTCAGGTAGCGGGCGCGCGGGTGCCTTCTCGGGGGACTGTGGCCGGACTGTCGTCCTCCCGCCCCCCCCCGCAACTCCCGCACGCGTCCGCTCCCGGAGCCTGGGGAGGGAGAGCGCGGGCGCGGGGAGCTGGAGCCGGGCGCCGCCGCCCCCTCCCCCTCCCTTTCTCCGCGACGCCGCCGCGCGCTCGGGAGCTCAGGTAGCGGGCGCGCGGGTACCTCCTCGGGGGCGCGCGACCGGACTGTCGTCCTTCCCCCCGCAACTCCCTCACGCGTCCGCTCCGGAGCCTGGGGAGGGAGAGCGCAGGCGCGGGGAGCTGGAGCCGGGCGCCGCCGCCGCCGCCGCCGCCGCCCCCTCCCCCTCCCTTTCTCCGCGACGCCGCCGCGCGCTCGGGAGCTCAGGTAGCGGGCGCGCGGGTACCTCCTCGGGGGCGCGCGACCGGACTGTCGTCCTTCCCCCCGCAACTCCCTCACGCGTCCGCTCCGGAGCCTGGGGAGGGAGAGCGCAGGCGCGGGGAGCTGGAGCCGGGCGCCGCCGGCGCCGCCGTTGCCGCCGGCGCCGCCGAGGCTTAACGTCTCGCTCGCTCGCGCAGCGGCGGCAGCAGAGGTCGCGCACAGATGCGGGTTAGACTGGCGGGGGGAGGAGGCGGAGGAGGGAAGGAAGCTGCATGCATGAGACCCACAGGTAAGACCGAGAGCCCCGGAAGGGGCTTTCCATTCCGGGGAGGCGCTCGCAGGCCGAGGAGGGGGAGTTGGTGCCTGGCTCTGCTCCCCGAGGGAGGAATTTTTTGACAGCGCAGAGAAATCTCACTGGGGACTGGGCAGTAGGACCCATCCCGATCCTGGGGAAAACCAGAGAAGTAGCTGGGGGGATCCGGTGCCACCTCGTGAGATTCCTAAGAGTGAAATGTATAGGCCCGGGGAAAAGTGTTTTTTCAGCCCCGAGAGGCTGGAAGGCTTTAGACTTTCCTGTCGTGGTCACAGCCGCTGAATCCGGGGGACCGGCGCGGAGCCAATGTGCGCTAACCCCTGCCCTCCCTCCCCTCCTCCATCGCTCCCGCACGCGCAGCATCCCGCGGCGGCTGTTACTCAGTGTAGCCCGCGCTGGGGAGAAGCGGGGGGAGCTCGCTGTGGGAAAGGGGGCGGGGGCCGCGCGGGGGAGGAATGGGGAAGGAGCAGGGGAAGCCGGGGGTCCCGGTCCCAGGGCGGAGGAGGGGGAGCGTGGCCCCCGGCGCCCCGGCAGCCTGGGGTATCATCGTGTTCGCTCCTGGTTGCAGACTCTTGCAAGCCGGATGCCCTCTGTGGATGAAAGATGTATCGTGGAATGAACCCGAGCCATGGAGATGGATTTCTAGAGCAGCAGCAGCCTCAGTCCCCCCAGAGACTCTTGGCCGTGATCCTGTGGTTTCAGCTGGCGCTGTGCTTCGGCCCTGCACAGCTCACGGGCGGTGAGTGACCCCGCCGTGGCGGGGAGGGCCTGGGACGGCAGGGAAGGGGCGCCTGGCTGTCAGGATAGCCTTGCCACTCCGCCCCCCCTACACCCCAGACTTCTGGGGTACCCGAGAATCCGAGGAGCCCCTGTGTCCCAGCCTGAGACCACCCTTCCTCAAAACCCCTGGAGTTCCCAGAAAATTCCTCTGTGGAGCCTGTATAGATTCACAGGCCCACATTCTGTCTGGAGCTTCCCACCAGCCGCCCATCCTGGCTTCTCTGAAGGAAAGACAATAAGCCTGGCCCATTATTCTCACTTTGGTCAAAAGAGAGAGAGAGAGAGAGAAAGAAAGAAAGTGGTGTATTTGTGGCGAACGTGTGTTTGTGGACCTTTGACCCTGGTCTGTGCCCTCAGCAGGCAGAGGTCAGTTTTCAGCTTCTGGATTTAGGCCAGAGTTGCAAGAACCACCTTTGTGAATGTGAAGGGTCTGGAAATGTGACCAGACTGGCTGCAGGACAGCTTTATTTGAAAGTTAACTTTCTCTTTGCCTTGGGAGGTGGTGTGTTCAGGCATGCCCGTGCATGTTGGCGGTGGGGAGGGGATGCAGAGGTGTTCCTTCAGATGTGTTTCTGGAGAACTGCTTGGCTTATCCAGGTCTGAGGTACAGGGGGAATAAAGTCGAGTGCTTTTCTGTGAAGTGGAAGTTAGCTGAAATCAAATTCAGAGCCTCAGTCCTCAGGGGCGGCTGATCTCTGATGCATTCGGTTCTGGGGGGGGGGAGGGCTGTCTTTTGGTTGTGGTGGAGGAAGATGGATGGCATTCCTGTCTGGATTTCAGAGCCTGAGGGTCTTTCTGCCACCACTGCCCTTTGCTGTCCATTCCAGACTTCCTGTGAGAGCTTGCTGATGTGGGCATATTAAGAGGACAGAATCATGTTTCTGGAGCTGAAAAACTGTTAATCTACAAATAAATTATAATTGGTGGAAAAGCAGGTATTGATTGATACAAGTAAACCATTTTAGTGTTTTAAAATATTGCCGTTTTAGAGAATTCAAAGGTGAAGATGGAAATAATGGGTGAAAAATTAGTAGAGGTGGGGAGGGCACTACCAAGTTGGGCTTTAACACAGAGGAATCAATAACCCAGGTGTTGCACTTAGAGGTCTGAGAGATGCCAGGAGTCTAAACGAGCTTCCTGTGATGTGCATATTTATCGGAATTAGTGCGAAAACACTCACTTTGGGTGGGGGACCCGGTTTTGGTTTTTCAACAAGGGGTAACTCTTTTGGTGCTCCCTTTTTTTACAGAAATGTCTCTGAGGCAGGTGTCCTCTTCATCGAGGACAAGGTCAAGTGGGATGCCAGGCCAGCACCTGTGTGGCCTGCCAGGGCTCTGGTCACAGCCTCTGTCCGCCCGTGAGCTTTAGCTCCACTTGGAGGGTGAGTGGGACCAGGTGGGCAGGACAGCCTCGAGCAGGGCCTGGTCATCACCTCCCCTCTTCTCTTTTCTTGCCTCCAGCTCTAGCTGTCATTTCCTTAAACCAGGTGCACGTGATTCTCCATCCTCTCTGTTCCTTTCTCCAGTGTAGATGACAGGTTAGTCTGGGTTCATCTGTGTGTGTCTTGACTGTTGTTATTGGAAGTGTGAGGTCTGAGCACAGCCTGGACTTGGTTGGCCCTTGGTTCTGCCATTTGTGTTTACAGAGCATCCCCCCACTCAAGGATCTCAGAGCTCAGTACACAGCACAGCCCCCTCAGTCTCACATTAGTCACCCGTGCGGTTGTACAACACGTCTTTCGCTCCCCTCTTCCGAGAGGCAAAGATATCAACAAAAAGATCCAGGGCCTTAAAGGAGGCGGGACGAGGGTCGCCTATCACCTCTCCCTTCTTAGTTCCCACAGGCCGCAGAAAGGCTGGCCATCAGCTTTGTGTCATCTGGAACTCCCTCAGGCTGAGTGTGATTTCTGGAAGATGATTTATCATTTCAGAATTCTTCCATGAATAAACAATTTGGGTGGAAAAGGGTGGTGGAGGTTGCTCTATGGAGTTCACTGTACAGAGATTTCTTTCTTCGGAAAGAAATCCACGTGGAGGCTACAGGATGGTTTCATTAAAGCAAATTCCTTTTAATTCTAGACCAGTGCTTCTAAAATTTTAATGTACTTACGAATCACTTGGGATCTTGCAAAACGGCAGATTCTGGTTCAGCTGGTCTGGGGTGAGCCTGAGAGTCTCCGTTCCCAACAAGCTCACAAGCGATGCAGTTGCTACTGGTCCCAGGACCACACTTTGATTAGCAATGCTTTCGACGACGAATTCCTTAGAACAAGTTGGTTCTGACTCCAGACTTTCTACCATCTCTCCCAAATACCCAAATACAAATGGCCTGTGAAGAGGCAGAAGTCTCACCCAAGTGTCTAATCTTTAGGTGACACACAGAACTGAAACTCAGCCCTCAGAGAGTGCTCTTTTTTTTTTTTTTTTCCAACCATGAAAAGGTGCCTATTTAATAGACACTGTTCTGAAATGTGGATTTTCATTTTTGATTGCTTTCAATGGAAAAGGAACATGACAATAGCAAGATATAATAGTCCCAGCTAGGAGGAAAAACTAGAAGGGCATGTGCCCAATACAAGAGTTACAGAAAAAGCCTGAACGTGAAAGGGAAAAATTGAGAAAATGATCAGATGAAGAAAAGGGGGGAAAAGAACTCTGTCAAAAACGAAATGCTTTCTCCTAGAAAGCCAGAGGTTCCATTCAATTCTCGGAGCCCTAAGGGAGCTTTAATGAGCCTGAGTTGGCCTGAGGTGACTTTTGGATGGCTCTTTCCCGGTTGCCGTTTATATCTTAGGACAGAGGGCCCACATTTGGGGCCACTAAAACCATGTACCGTGAGAGGAGTAACATCAGGTTTATAGGGAGACACAGGGCCTCGCTGTTGCCAGAATCTGCACGCAGCACAGCTTCGGCTGCTTCTCTCTTGTTCCCTCGCAGTATGTGTTCCCTGAGATGGTTTTTGGGTATTTGAGGGCTGCCCGGAGTGGTCCACCCAGGCTCAGAGGAAGAGAGCTAAGAGTTTGCTTTATATTTAGGTCCTTGAAGGCGAACTCATTAGTACAACCTTATAGTATCAGGAACACCGGCCACGCTCTGCTACTTGACAGCTTTGGGGCTTTGGGCATTGGAAGCCTCAGTTTTCTCATCCATAAAATGAGGATGGTGCTGCCTAACTTCCGGGGTTGCTGTGAGGGATGGGAGTCGTGAACACACTCAGTAAATGTAGACAGTAGTGAGCAGGGAGCTAACCAATCAGGAAGGAGCTAACCTTCCCGGCCTTTGTTTTATTCATTCAGTAAAACCTGTGACAAGCACTGCTGTGTATCATGTTCTTTTTCCCTCGAAGAACCCTTCCTCCCTCTCTATTGTTTGCCCAGTGAACACATTTCTCTTTCAGACCCAACTTAAAATGCCATCATCTCTCTCATATTTCATTTCCCCCCTGCACTAGGTATAACTCTTTGTCCTAGTGTCATCTCATCCACTAGAGCATAAGCCCATTGAAGGCAAGAACCTTGACTTTATTTATTTTCATGTCCCAGGCACCCAACACAGCATCTGACACACGGAAGATGCTCAGCTAATGCTGACTGACAGCAAGAAAAAACATTCCCAAATTGCTGCCACACCGTTTAGAAAATAATTACCATGGGCGGTTACAAAAGGACTGCAAGAGTGTCATGGCGATTGAGGCCACTTCCACTTGGGGGAGGCCTGGGAGGTTGGAGGAGAACTCAGGAAAGGTTCTAGAGAAGAGGTGGCACTTAGGATGAGATCTGAGGGAGGGAGTGGTTGGAGCATCTCAGGGGAGAGGCACCTTGTGCAGAGGTGTGGAGGTGGTGACGTCATTGAACTGTTCAGGGAGATAGAACAGTCTGGATCATCTAGAACATGGTAGGCCTGCAGGGAACCAGGAGGTAAGGAGGAGGAATAGATTGGGACCCAATTGTAAGCCCCGGTGAGGATTCTGAGTGTCGCACAGCAGGCAGTGGGAATCACTGAAGGGTTTAGAGCAGGAACGTAATATCATCTGAGCTATGCTCCGTTTCCTTTCTCTGCTTCCAAGTCTCTGACCCAGGGCACTCCCCGTTGGGCTGCCCTGTCTGCACATCAGAGGTGTGGCACTGGTACCGCTGGCTTAGGCTCCTGGAGCTCTTGTTTGGGCCATGTGGCCGTAGCATTGAGCTGTGTGCCAGCAGGCAGGAACGAATGCTGTCTGCCCAGCTCACTGATTTGGAGGTGCCAGTCTCTTGGAGTTTGAGAAAGATTTCTTACGTGGTAGAGCGTAAGCTTCTCCTGCAGTGTTATGTCTAAAAGCCACAGTTTCAACCTGTACTTAATTCCGTCTGTAAACAAAAGTCCCAGCGCCTGAAATTATAAAGCATGTTTCTTCAACAAAAGGCCCCTCTAATATAAACAGCATGGAAATGCTTTTGATTTATCCCCGAGGTGAAATCGGAAAGCTTTGGGAGACAGGAGAAGGATTTCATACCACAAGTAGCGAATCTCTCATCTCAGAGGCCTGAAGTGGCAAGTTGGAGAGAGAGTCAGTGGTTCTTTAATTCCTGAGAGTAACGAAGAGTGTAGGTGAAGATTGCTCTGCAGTAAATATTGATTAGATACGTGAAGAAAAGCACCCATGTGACACTTTTCCTGGTGTCAGAGGCATATTTCAAAAGCTTCCAAAAGGCCACGGAGACTTGCCCTTAGCTGGGAAGCTCTGGTACAGCTTGAGAGCCCTGCGTTCTTTATAGGGGTGATAGATCAAGTTCAGTCTCTGCTGTTAAATAGCTACGTGGCTTTGGGCAAGTTGTGTAACTTCTCCTGAGCTCAATTCCTTCCACATCACTAACATTCTTTAATTCTGTGATTATAGGAATTTGATGGGTTCTGAACAATGTGGGTAAAAGGCAGCTCTGTTTTTTCCATCTATGCATCCATCTTTTGAGAGTGTCTGTTGCATGCCCTGGGGATATGAAGATAAGGGAATGTAGTCCTTGATCCTTAGGAAACTGACAAGTAAGGGCTGGTTTCTTCTCGAAAGTTTGAATGCAGAAGGTTGCATCAAACTGTTTTCTTCATGTACATTTTGAATTCAATTGAAAATTTAGTGTTATTTATTGATACTGAAGAGGAAGGTGATTTTTCCAGACTTCTTCTTTTATCCTTGTCTTATTTTGCAAGCTCATTTGGTGTTTGATAATTGAAACAACCACACTTAGTAACAATATGTCTAAAGAGGTCATTGGGATCATTGTCTCTGAATTGAGGGAAAGAAAGGGGCGGAAAAATAGGTTTTCTAATGTGTTTATAAACACAGTTGCATTTCGCCAAAACCAACCACAGCACTTAGGACAGATGCATCCGGTGTATATTCTCGTGGATCAGATACAACATTTTGTTGATTTATTGGTCCATTCTCACAAGAACAAACTGTCAACTGTTGCTAACCATGGAAGATTGGAAAAAGATGGGACAAGTTTTATTTATTTTATTTTATTTTTGGGGGGGGGGACAAGTTTTAAATTGGCCAGCACCTGAGTGATTGATAAAAATTTGTCAATTGTTGTAACAATACTAATGGCAAACCTTTAGACAGTGCTTCCTCTGTGCCAATGCTCTTCTCCACATTTACATATATTAACTCATTTAATCCTCATGACAGCTCTACGAAGTAGGAAATATTATTGCTCAGGGTCACCCCGATAGTAAGGCATGGTGACCCATATTATCCTTTTAATTGTCAACTTTCTCCATAGGCATGGCAATGCTAATCTCTAAATGCATTTGTTTGCTTTTTGTATTTCAACCCAAATATTTCTCTTTAAGCCACAGTTATCAAATATTTTGGAACTGTGGCCTGTCCCACCTTGGAATAAGAGAACTCTTTTTTTCAATTAAAGTATAGTTGATATACAATGTTACATTAGTTTCAGGTGTATAACATAGTGATTTGATAGTTTTTAAGATTATACTTCATTTAAGTTTATTATAAAATGTTGGCTATATTCCCTGTGCTGTACATTGCATCCTTGTATCTTATTTATTTTATTTTATTTTTAAATTATTTATTTATTTATTTTATTATTTATTTTTGGCTGCGTCAGGTCTTAGTTGCGACATGCGGGATCTTTGTTGAGGCATGCGGGATCTTTCCTTGCGGCGCGCGGGCTTCTCTGTAGTTGCGGTGCCCAGGCTCCAGGGCACGTGGGCTCTGTAGTTTGCAGCACACAGGCTCTCTAGTTGAGACACGCGAGCTCAGTAGTTGTGGTGCAAGGGTCTAGTTGCCCCGAGGTGTGTGGGATCATAGTTCCCTGACCAGGGACACAGGGTCAAACCTGTGTCCCCTGCCTTGTAAGGGGGATTCTTTACCACTGGACCACCAGGGAAGTCCCTCTTATTTATTTTATACACAGTAGTTTGTACCTCTTAATCCCCTTCCCCTATTGTGCCCCTCCCCTCACTGGTAACCACTTGTTTGTTCTCTGTATCTGTGTGTGTTTCTGTTTTGTTATACTCATTTGTTTTATTTTTTAAATTCCACATATAAGTGAAAACATGCAGTGTTTGTCTCTCTCTGTCTGACTTACTTCACTAAGCACAATATCCTCTAGGCTTATCCATGTTGTTCCAAATGGCAAAATTTCATTCTTTTTTATGGCTGAGTAATAGTCCGTTGTATGTGTATACCACATCTTCTTTATCCATTCATCTGTTGACGGACATTAAGGTTGCTTCCATATCTTGGCTATTGTAAATAGTGCTGCTATAAACATGGGGGAGCATGTATCTTTTCAAATTAGTGTTTTCATTTTCTTTGGATATATGCCCAGGAGTGGAATAGCTGGATCATATGGTAATTCTATTTTTAATTTTTTGAGGAACCTCTGTGCTGTTTCCCATGGTGGCTACACCAGTCTACATTCCCACCAACAGTGTGCAAGGGTTCCCTTTTCTCTACATCTTCACCAACGCTTATTATTTGTTGGCTTTAAAAAAAAAATGTTTATTGGATTATAGTTGATTAAAAATGTTGTATTAATTTCTGCTGTACAGCAAAGTGAATCAGTTATGCATATACACATATCCACTCTTTTTTAGATTCTTTTCCCATGTAGGTCATTACAGAGTATTGAGAAGAGTTCTCTGTGCTATACTATTAATATATAAATATTTGTTATCTTTGTTATTTATTTATTTATTTATTTTTGGCTGTGTTGGGTCTTCGTTTCTGTGCATGGGCTTCCTCTAGTTGTGGCTAGTGGGGGCCACTCTTCATCGCGGTGTGCGGGCCTCTCTTGTTGCGGAGCACAGGCTCCAGGCGCGCAGGCTCAGTAGCTGTGGCTCACGGGCCCAGTTGCTCCGCGGCATGTGGGATCCTCCCAGACTAGGGCCCGAACCCGTGTCCCCTGCATTGGCAGGCAGATTCTCAACCACTGCGCCACCAGGGAAGCCCCAATATTTGTTATCTTTTTGATGATAGCCATTCTGACAGGTGTACGGTGATTTTTCATTGTGGTTTTGATTTGCATCTCCAGGGGCACTCTTGTGTTGTGACTCAGAAGCAGAAAATATATAAGCAAATCAACAACAGCAACAGAATCTCTCAACTCGAGAAAAAGTGAGGGCCACAGTGCCTAAATCTTGAGCTCCAAATGGAGAAAGGGAAGGGGCTAGAAACTCATGAACCTATCAGGATGTGTTTTATTTCAATTCCAGTCTCTTTGTGACTGTCTGAGGAAGGGGGTCAGAATGAATGAGATATGCTCTGAGTCTTACATGTCCTGAGGAGCAAAGGGTGTGAAAACAAATGGCTGGTCTCTGGGGCCTTCCGTTAGTGACTGTCAGACCATCACCATCCCCTCCTGTTTATTGTCCCCAATGAGATAGCCTTAGTGACTGTCAGGCCATCACCATCCCCTCCTGTTTATCGTTCCCAATGAGATAACCTTCCCTGGAGGGGTCCTTTTCCATGCCATGTTGTCAAGCACTAATAATAACTTTAGCTAATATGTGCTTAGAGTGTCATGGTTTGCAAGGTGTTTTTACATGTATCACCACCTTTAATTTTCTTAACAACCCAGTGAAATGAAGAGATTTTGATTTTTCTCTCTCTCTCTCTTTTTTTTTTTTTTTTAATTTGAAGAAACATTCTCTGGGAGGTTGATCTCCTAAGGTCCCACAAATAGACAAAGACGGATAAGCAGCCAGGCCTATGGGTCGAGACTCTTTTTTCTTTGTTGTTCGGGGCCAGCCTTTAAACCTGTCTTTTCAGTTATACGATGTAGATGATAATCTAATTAGTACATATCAAAAGATAAAAAGAAAAATTATAGCTGAGGATCATGAAGGTGACGAAAAGTTCCTTCAACAGCTTTGAAGTAAGAATAAGGTTTGATATTTGATGAGATCTGAGCTCTGTTTACTGTCCAGGAAGATGTTTATGTTTGATGGTATGAGCTGAAGACACTAAGTTTTAAGGAAGAATTTGGCCCAGTATTTCTTCTTTAAGAAAAAGATTGCTCTACTATTCTAAGACAGAAGAAATTATCCACTCAGGAAGAAAAACAAATAGAAATAATTAAGTGAGTTGCTCACAAACTGGAATTGAAAGTGCATTGTAAAATAGCTTCTTAATTGAGAGTATTGTAATTGCTTTATTAATCTGAAACAAGGTAAACTGGGAACATCAGAGAAGTAAAACAAAATAATTCTTGACATTGTCTGGCGATGCCAGTAAACTTGGGAGCACTGTGGTGGGTGAGCCTGCATTAATTCACCGTGGGGTAAAGCCACAGGCAGCCCCAGGAGGGCAGGGGGCTATGGGTGTACACAAGTGTGAGCACGTCCAGTGAATGCCTGGTCTCCAGGAATGGATTTTTATCCTTAGAGGTGAGAGGACTTGCAGAGCCCAGTAAGATTGGTTAATAATCATTTCATCATTATCCCAATAAACTGACCTTTTCAAGAGAGAGGATGAGTAAGGTTTTCTGGAAATGACAGTTCGACCTGGTTATCTCCTGTTTCTGTTTGAAATTGGTGACTTTTATGTCCTGGAATTACCAGTGAGGGAGCAGAGCCGAACAAGGAGGGTCACTCGTGTTCAAGACGCCTTTTTTCTCCGAGTAACAAAATACAGAAAAGACCTTATTTCTTTGGTTTGATTGCATTTATAAAAGGTATATGTGATTGAATTGGGTGAAGCAGCAAGAGAGAGGTTCTTTTAAGAAAGAAAGAAAATCCATTCTTATCGTGGATTCTTTAAAACCTGGATGTTGTACAACATTGTGGCTCATCTAGCTGGTTTCCAAATTCAGAGTCTCTGTATGTAGAAGAATCCTTTAACACTTAAAGTCAGAAGATTCTGATTCTCTCCAGGCAGAGATAACAGGATCTACTTGTTTTGTAGAGACTTGATAGGTTTAGAGGCGTAATCCTGGGAGAGGCTCTCAATTGTTCTATTACACTGCCTCTGTTAACTGACTCTGAGTCTCAATGTCAGAATCTAAACCCAAGGATGCATTTTCAGGAGTACTTTGGAGTACTTTGGAGTCAGTTTTCCTTGCTATTGTCACCATCTGGCTAAGTGATGGTAACCTATTTGCTGCCTCAGTTTCATTATTTGTGAAATACTTGGACCATCTGGCTCCCATGATTGTTGTGATAACATTTCCTTAAGACAAATCTGAGACTTGGCCATATTAACTGATTCCCCCAAAGATCAGTTGGTCAATGGTGGAAGTTTTGACTTCAGGTTCACTTGTCTTTCCATATCATGCTGCCTTTCAGGAAATGTACTTTGAATTGAGACATGTGTTACGGACCGAAAGTTTGTGTTCTTCCCAATTCGTATGTTGAAGCCCTAAACCCCAGTGTGATGGTATTTGGAGGTGGGACCTTTGGGAGGTGATTAGGTTTAGATGAGGTCATGAAGGTGGGGCCTCCATGATGGGATTAGAGGAAGGGACCAGAACTTCTGCTCTCTGCCATGTGAGATCCCAAACAGAAGGTGGCTGTTTGTAAGCCCGGAAGCGGGCCGTCACCAAGAACTGAATGTGCTTGCATTTTCACCTAGCACTTCCCAGCCTGCAGAACTGTGAGAAATAAATGTCTGTTGTTTAAGCCACCCAGTCTATGGTGTTTTGTTAGAGCAGCCTCAGCTGACTAAGATGACATGCTTTACAAAAAATTATGATCAGTATATATCCGAGGGTCATGACAGCCATGTCCTTGAAGCCATGTGGTAGCAGCCTTAACCAGAGTGACTGAGGCCTCCCCAGGAGCCCACTCTGCCTGGATGGGATCTCACATGCAGTCATTAGCACGTCTATAGCTGAGAACAGGAGGTTGTTTCTACCCTAGGTTTCTATTGGTGCAACTCATACCATTGTTAGAGAAATTATTTAGTGATTATAATTTTTACTAGGAGGCAACTTTTACATCAAATAAATCAAATTTGAAATGGAATCATTTAAGTGAGGAAATATTTGGGCATGAACTGAGTTGTGCTGATACCTGAATGTCATATGCCTTTGCGGAAGCTTTGTAAAACATTTTGTACATCTACATGTGGCTCTGGCTGGTATCAGGCCATTTCCTGTTACAGAGAAGCAGTGCTGTGTGGGCGAAAGTAGAGCCACCCAAGAGCCAGGAGACCTGCCACCAGGCAGCTCTGCCACCTGCTGAATCACCTGAAGTGGTCATCTTATTCTCTGTCTGGTGACTCTGGTGGTTTCTTCATTGCTGCAGGAGATGATCTGTAAGATCTCATTCAGTCCCCAGTGCAACTAGAAAGAGGAGTTCAATTTAGTAACTCCTGCAGCCTTCATTCTGCAAAACAAAAATGAGTTAATCCCTGAAAAATGCTTACAGCAGTGCTTGGCATGTGGTTGCTGCCTTATAAAAATTAGTCACTAGAGTGATCAGTATCATTATTCCAAGAGCATTAAAACCATAGCAGCGTAGGGCTGAATTTAAAGACCTAGTTTGGCAGATGTAAGCTATTACATATGGAATGGAAAAACAACAAGGTCCTACTGTATAGTACAGAGAACTATATTCAGTATCCTATGATAAGCCATAATGGAAAAGAATATTTTTTGAAAAAAGAATGTATATATGTACGTAACTGAATCACTTTGCTGTACAGCAGAAATTAACACAACATTGTAAATCAACTATACTTCAATTATAAAGAAAGAAAGAAAGAGAGGAAGAAAGGAAGGAAGGAAGAAAGGAAGAAGGGAAGAAAGAAAGAGAGAGAGAGAAAGAAAGAAAGAAAGACATAGTGTGGAGCAAGCCAGATTCCCAATTCAGGGCTCTTTGGCCTCTTTCTTGCCCTGAAGGTTCTCAGAATTCCTCATGGAATTGAGAATAGCTCACTCACCTCTGTTGATGATAGAGGGGACACAGTCTTAACTTCATGATGCCACAAACATTTATTGAAATCTGGGCCAGGATTAGAAAGATAATCAAAGGCCCTTGCCCACAATATTGCTAGGAGAAACACGTCCAGGTAACAGATGTGGTAAGTGGTTAGACAGTAAATTCAGCAGTCTTCCTAGAGGAGGGAGGGATTAGTTTATAACGGAAGTTCATCCACGTTGTTCATAAGGGAAGAGTTCACATAGAATGATGGTGCTAAACCTGGGAAGGCAACTAGGATCTCGCCATACAGGGAGGAGCAGGAGGACACACCCGGCAGAGGACACTGTGTGGCCACAGTGCAAAGCCTCAGAAATGCCTGGCATGTGGGGTCATGTGTGGTTTGTGTAGCGGGGACTTGGGGTATGTGTGCAGTGCAGTGACGGGTGATGGCACCAAAAAGGTGGGCTGGACCCAGATTCCATTGGGCCCTGAATGCTAGGCCAAGGAGCACAGGCTTCCCACTGGGCAGTAGGGTTCCAGCTGTGTCCAGAAGTGCTTCAGGATTCCTTGAAGCTGCCGGGAGCCCAGAGGAGGTGGGGCTAGAGGACTTTAGGGCAGCCTCTGAGGCGTCTGTCCCTGCTTCACCCAGAGCAGCTCAGAGCAGCTCAGATTTTATCTGTTTTCTATCCTGGGGTTCTTGGTTACACGTTATTGAAAAAAGTTGGGGCTTCCTCTGCTTATAAAAAAGGGTTAAAGTCCACTATGTAGACAACAGTGAGTCAATAAAAGTCTTGAAACCAAAAAGTGACCCGATTTAGTTTCTATTTTAGAAAGCTCACCCTGGCAGCAAGGTAGAAGGTAAATTGAGATGAGGAGTATGGGGAGGGAAATTGGAGAAAGGGGGCCAGTTAAGAAATTGGTTCAGTAATTGGGGCAAGCAAGAAGGAAGTGAGTGTAAACCCAGACATTGGCAAGGGGAGAGGGAGGGATGGATTCAAGGTACACTGCAGAAGTCAAGGAACCATGACCTGAAGGTGGACTCGATCTGGAGAAAGAGGGTTTCTACCCCAGGAGCCTGGGAAGATGGCGAGTGGCAGTGACAAGAGGTCTCAGTCTAGGTGACCTTGAAAACAGGGATTTTGGAAATCAGGTGAAAGAAGCTGTAATAAAAGTGACTACGGCACAGAGCAGCAAACAGAATGTCTGGAAGAGGCTGATGAAACTGGGAAGAGAAACCTTATCTTTTGAGGGACCTGGTGACGAGGCTCCTGCTTAGAGCACAGCTGCCCAAGCAGGACAGGTGCTCTCACCTGCATTGTTAGCATCTGATCAAGATCCCTGGGAGAATGGCTAGCTGGGAAGCCTATGTCAGTTCTTCCATCGGGCAGATGAAAGAGATGTTTTGTAAATGTTCAGCTGCCAAGCATTCCCTTGATACTAGGAACATTCAGCCTCCTTTTTATTTGGCAGAAAAATCCTCAGTGTATTTCACTGGAGGCCTCAGAATTTAGACCTTCTGCCAAATGAGGACATGGGCCTCTTTTCTGCATTTGTTGGAGACTTGGAAAATATGGCAAAATGTGCTCTAACCTCACAATCTGAATTGACTTATGGAATAGACATGTGTTTTGGGCCCTTACTCAGAATGACTGTTAGTGGGCCCTTACTCAGAATGACTGTTAGTGGTAGTGACTTCAGATTTGATTTCTTGGCACAAAGCAACTAGTTCTTGGATGGGCCAAAGGGGAGAAATAAACTAGAGTTTCTCCATCCAATATAGCAGCTGGCAGCCACACATGGGTAGGAGCATTTGAACATGGGTAGTTCCAATTGTCATGTGCTATAAGTATAAAATACACACTGATTTTAGAAACTTACTATTAAAAAAAGTTAAATATCTCAACACTTTTTATAATATTGGTCACTTGTTGAGATGGCATTTTAAACACAGTGGACTAAATAAAACATTATCAAAGTTAATTTCACATATTATTTGTTTTAATGTGGCTATTAGTCAATTTAAAATTATATATATGTAAGTATATATCACGGTATATTTCTATTGGACAACACTACTCTAGATAATTGAGGTTCCTCAACATTCATGTTGCAAGTGAAAGCTTTCAATGTCTAGGTAATTTTTATTTTATGTAAATTTATTGCTTTGAGTAGAAGGGTTTAAGATGGCGGCATAGGAAGACCCTGAACTCAACTCCTCCCATGGACACAGCAAACTTACAGCAACATATGGATGATTTTCCTTTGAAAAGGACCTGAGAACTAGATAAACAGTGCCTTGACAACAAAAGATAAAAAAGATGCATTGAGACAGAGAAGCAGAGTGTCTCACTCAGGTCCCCACCCCAGAAGCAGTGACCCACAGTTGGGAGGGATCCCAAAGATATAGAACATTCCCTCAAGGAGTAAAGGGATTGAGCCCCATGTGAGGCACCCTGACCTTTGGGTCCAACACTGAAAAGACGAGCCCCACAAATCAGTGGGGATTAAGTCCAGGCGAACCATAAAACTATAGGGAACAGTGAACCCATTCTTAAAGGGCTTACATGCAGACCCATGTTCAGTGAGATCCAGGGCAAAAGCAGCAGAAAGGGCAAAAATGGCAAAGAGCACCTAGACCATAAGTGAGGGAGACCCACTTACTGATTTTACAGTAGCTGCCAGAGAGCTAGGAACCTGCTGGTACTTTCTTGGGGATGGAAGTGCTATTGGGCACCTTTTTTACAATCTCATCGTAACTTGCTGGTGAAGAGCTGGTGAATGCCATTTTTGGCACCCTCCCTCTAGCCTGATAGCACCGGAGGGCATGCTCCACCCACTCCACAATACAACCCAGCTGGGTGAGGGCCTTGCCCACCCTGCGCAGCAGCTGCGCCACACCTGGGCTGGGCGAATGCACTGTGTCCTGCCTTCCCCAGGCAGTGGCCATGCTGCAACCAAGTCAGGTGAGCACCCCAGGGCCCCGCCTTTTCCACACAGCAGCTGAGACCCCACCACAGCTGGTGTGTGCATGCAGCCCACACGAGGGCCTCCCCTTGAGCACCTGGCTCTGGTGTTCAGGGAAGACTGTGCTTCTGGGCCCCAAGGGTCATCTCCTACATAAGAACACTCCTTCAAGACTGTGAGAAGTAGGTGTTTTGCCTGATACATGTAGACAAACACAGGTAGTAAGACAAAATGAGGAGGCAGAGGAATACGTTCCAAACCAAAGAACAAGACAAATCCCCAGCAAAAGACATTAATGAAATGAAGATAAGCAACCTACCTGATAAATAGTTCAAAGTAATGATCATAAAAATGCCCACCAAACTTGGAAGAATAATGAATGAACACAGCAAGAACTTCAACAAAGCAATAGAAAATATAAGAAAGTACCAAACAGAAGTTATAACTGAACTGAAAACTATACATGAGGGGTTCAATAGCAGACCAGATGAAGTAGAAGGCTGAATCAATGAGCTGGAAGACAAAGCAATGAAAATCACCCACACAGAGCAGGAAAATGAAAAAGAATTTTAGAAAGTGAAGATACTTAAGTAACCTCTGGTCCAACATCAGGTGGAATAACATTTGCATTAGAATGATCTCAGAAAGAGAAGACAGAGAGAAAGGGCCAGAAAAATAATTTGAAGAAATAATGGTTGGAAACTTCCCCAATCTAGGGAATGAAATAGATATCCAGGTCCAGGAAGTCCAGAGAGTTCCAAGTAAGATGAGCCCAAAGAGAACCACACCAAGACACATTATAGTTAAAATGGTAAAAGTTAAAGGCAAAGAGAGAATCTTAAAGGCAGCAAGAGAAAAACAACTTAGACTGTATAAGGGAAACCCCATAAAGCTGATAGTAGAATTTTCAACAGAAATTTTATGGGCCAGAAGGGAGTGGCATGATATAATCAAGGTGCTGAAAAGAAAAAATTTCCAGCCAAGAATTCTCAACCTGACAAGGTTATCATTCAGAATTGAAGAAGAGATTAAGAGTTTTCCAGATAAGCAAACGCTAAAGGTGTTCAACACCACTCAACTGGCCCTACAAGAAATGTTAAAGGAAATTCTCTAAGCTGGAAAGAAAAGGCACTAATTAATAATAAGAAAACATACAAAAGTAAAAATCTCACTAGAAAGGTAAATATACAAGAAAGATAGTAGATCAACCACTTATAAAGCAGGTATGAAGGTTGAAAGACAAAAGTAGTCAAATTAACTAAAATTATAATAATTAGTTAATAATTAGTCTGACCACAATGACCACTATGAAACTAGAAATCAATTACAAGAAGAAAACTGGAAAAACCACAAAAATGTAGAGCTTAAACAACCAGTGAGTCATTGAAGAAATCAAAGGAGAAATTGAAAATACCTGGAGACGAATGAAAACAGAGATACAATGTACCAAAATCTATGGAATGCAGCAAAAGCAGTTGAAGAGAGAAGTACATAGCATTACAGGCCTACCTCAAGAAAAAACAAACAAACAAAAAACCTCTCAAATAAACAATCTAACTTTACACCTAAAGTAACTGGAAAAGGAAGAACAAATGAAGCCCAAAGTCAGTAGAAGGAAGGAGCAGATCAGAGCAGAAATAAATGAAATAAATACTAAAGAGACAAGAGATCAGTGAAACTAAGATCTGGTTCTTTGAGAAGATTAAAAAAAATAGAAAATAGAAGATAAAAAATATTGAAAAGCCTTTTGTTAGACTAACCAAGAAAAAAGAGAAAGGGCTCAAATAAATAAAATCAGAAATGAAAGAGGAGAAATTGCAGTTGCTACTGCAGAAATACAAAGGATCATAAGAGAATACTGTGAACAATTATACACCAAAAAATTGGACAGCATAGAAAAAAAGGGACCAATTCCTAGAAACATGCAATCTACCAAGATTGAATCATGAAGAAATATAAAACCTGAAGACTGATTACAGTAGTCAAAAACCTCCCAACAAACAAAATTCCGGGACCAGACAGCTTCCCTGGTGAATTTTTCCAAACATTCAAAGATTTAATACCTATCCTTCTCAAACCCTTCCAAAAAAAAATCAAAGAGGAGGGAATGCTTCCACACTCACTTTATAAGGCCAGCATTACCTTGATACCAAAACCAGATAAGGGCATCACACACACACAAAAATTACAGGCCAATATCCTTGATAAGTATAGATGGAAAAATCCTCAACAAAATATTAGGAAACCAAATTCAATAATACATTAAAAGGATCATACACCCCATGATCAAGTGGGATTTCTTCCAGAGATACAAGGGTGATTCAACATCTGCAAATCGATCAACATGATACACCACATTAATAAAATGAGAGATAAAAATTATACGATCATCTCAATAGATGCAGAAAAAGTATTTGATAAAATCATAACATCTGTTTATGATAAAAACTCTCAACAAAATGTGTATGGAGGGAACGTACCTCAACAAACAAAGGCCATATATGACAAACCGAGAGATAACATCATATTCAATGATGAAAAAGCTGAAAGCTTTTCCTCTAAGATCAGGAACAAGACAAGGATGGATGTCCACTCTACCAATTTTATTCAACATAGTGTTGAAAGTCCTAGCCACAGCAGTTAGGCAAGAAAAATAAATAAAAGTCATCCAAATCAGAAAGGAAGAAGCAGAACTATCATTATTTGCAGATGATATGATGCTATATATAGAAAACCCTAAAGATTCTACCAAAAAACTCTTTGAACTAATAAATGAATTCAGCTAAGTTTCAGGATACAAAATCAATATAGAGAAATCTGTGGCATTTCTATCAGAAAGATAATTTAAGAAAACCCCATTTAAAATTGTAGCAATAAGGATAAAATACCTAGGAAGAAATTTAACCAAGGAGGTGAAATACCTGTACACTGAAAACTATGAGACACTGATGAAAGAAATTTAAGAAGACACAAATGAATGGAAAGATACACTGTGCTCATGGATTGGAAGAATTAATATTGTTAAAATGTCCATACTACCCAAAGCAATCTATAGATTCAATGCAATCCCTATCAAAATTCCAATGGCATATTTCACAAAACTAGAACAAATAATTCTAAAGTTTGTGCAGAAACAGAAAAGATCCTGAATGGCCAAAACAATCTTGAGAAAGAAGAACAAAGCTGGAGGTATCATGCTCCCTGATTTCAAGCTATACTACAAAGCTATAGTAATCAAAACAGTATGATACTGGCACAAAAACAGACACACTGATGAGTGGAACAGAATTGATAGCCCTGAAGTAAACCCACACATATAAGAACAATTAATTTATGACAGAGGTGCAAAGAACATACAATGGAGAAAGGAGAGTCTCTTTGATAAGTGGTGTTGAGAAAACTGGATTGCCACATGGAAAAGAATGAAACTAGACTACGGTCTTACACCAAACACAAAAATCAACTCAAATTGAATTAAAGACTTAAATGTAGGCCTAAAACAGTAAAATTCCTAGTAGGAAACATAGGCAGTAACCTCATTGTCATCAGTCTTAACAATATTCCTGTGGACTGGACTCCAAGGGCAAGAGAAACAACAGTAAAAATAAACAAATGGGACTACATCAAACTAAAAAGCTTCTGCACAGTGAAGGAAACAATTATCAAAACAAAAAGACAACCTACTAAATGGGAGAAAATGTTTGCAAATCATGTATCTGATAAGGGTTAATATCCAAAATATATAAAGAACTCATAAAACTCAACAACAATGAAACAATCCAATTAAAAAATGGGCAGAGACACTGAATAGAGACATATCCAAAGAAGATACACAGATGGCCAATAAGCACATGAAAAGATGTTCATCAGTACTGATTATTATGGACATGCAAATCAAAACCACAATGAGATATCGCCTCACACTAGTTAGAATGGTTAGTATCAAAAAGACAAGAAATAGCAAGTGTTGGAGAGGATGTGTTGATGGGAATGTAAACTGGTGCAGCCACGATCGAAAACATTTTAGAGATTCTTCAAAAAATTAAGAAAACTACCATACAATCCAGCAATTCCACTCTGGGGATTTATTCAAAGAAAATGAAAACAATAATTCAAAAACATATATGCACTCCTATGTTCATTGCGGCATTATTAACAATAGTCAAGATATGAAAGCAGCCTAAGTGTCCATCCATGGATGAATGGATAAAGAAAATGTGGTATGTATACCCAATGGACTATTACTCAGCCATAAAAAGGAATGAAATCTTGCCATTTGTGACAACATGGATGGACCTGGAGAGTATCATGCTAAGTGAAATAAGTCAGAAGGAAAAAGACAAATACCATATGATTTCACTCATCTGTGGTATCCAAAACAAAGCAAAACAAAACAAACGAACAAACTCTTAGATGCAGAGAACAGATCAGTGGTTACCAGAGGGGAAGGGGGTTAGGGGGTGGGCAGAAGGGGTGAAAGGGGTCAATTTTATGGTGACGGATGTGATCACTTTGTAGTGTATACAGATTTCGAATTATGATGCTGTACACCTGACACTAGATAATTAAAAAATGTATTGCTTTGAAATTACCTTTTCTAAAAAGATAATAATTGGGTCAAAAGGTTTTTTCTTCAATGGCTGGATGATAGGTTAAATTATTAAGTTTCAGATTTTAGCTTTGCAGTAGAATTTCACAGGAATTCAGTTATTTCACGCCCCACCCCCACTTTTTCCTTACTGCACAAGAATACGATGCCCCAAAGCAACAGTATCTGAGAATACAGAATAGGCCACTCTGTACATGTGCCTATGAGATATGAACTCATTAAAAATACCAGACCCACAAAACAGTGAAAAAAAATTTTTTATAGGAACACCCACGGCAGTGAATGAAAAACTTATGTTAATGCTGTTCTAAGAATGAAACTTGTAGCTTATAAACTTCTTTAAAAAAAAAAAAAAAAGAAGAAGATAGTGGGATAAGGACCTGGAAATATGAAAGTTAAGTTCCCATGGAAACAGTCATTTACCCGCCATGCAAATATTCCATGTGTATGAGAGTAGATATGTGTAGAAACGAGGGCTGACCCATATTAAGTTGGAGCATTGGAGTGTTGCTGTAAGTGCTTTATGTGTAAACTCTACCACAATGAAGTGAAGTAAGGACTGTTTTTTCTTGGGGCACAGAGAGAGAATCAGAAGATCAGGAAGCTAGCTAGCAGTGGAGCCAGAATCAGAACCCTGGCCCTCACCCTAACCTCTACACTGTATGCCCTTCTGAGCAAGTGCAACATAATTATAGTCAGAGAGAAACACCTGTGGACCAGAGCGCAGGACAGGATTTTTGCTTCATCTTAGCATTCTGATGTTTTTCACATTTGTAACCTTAATGCAATTAAAAGCAGGAGATGGTAATCAACCAATTGTTATGAAGGAAGGAAGGACTTAAAATAAGTACTTTGAGAGCCGAAAGGGAGTTCACTTCCACAGTGTGATAACGGGATGCAGTTACTGGATCACTCAGCAGTGACACAGGAACACGAAACTGCGCCATAAAGTTATTTATTTTTGAAATTTTATCACAAATAATTTGTAAAGTTAAACATAGGAAGAGGCTTTTCCAATGGAAATTTGCAAAAATAGTCACACTTAATAACTTACCCAATTTGGAATTTCTTCTTCATCCTCAACATAATATAGATATTATATTAAATTTTTTTTAAAGAATGTGCTTTGTTGAAACTTTAAAAAATGTGTGGGTTTTTAAAAGTTTTATCTTTTTCTGTTTTGCTAAAATTGAGCCTGGCATTTTTAACTTCAAAGGAAATTTGTTTTTCTGAAAGGTCTAAGTGAGGGGCGATAGCTCTACAGTACAAGTCTGATGATGGATGGTTTACTGTGTGTGCTGACTCTGCATGTAGCGTATCAGTAATAATGTTGTGCATTGACTTCTTTTTTTTAAATTAATTAATTATTTATTTATTTGTTTTTGGCTGCATTGGGTCTTCATTGCTGTGCACGGGCTTTCTCTAGTTGCAGCGAGCGGGGGCTACTCTTCGTTGCAGTGCACGGGCTTCTCATTGTGGTATCTTTCCTCGTTGTGGAGCACAGGCTCTAGGCGCATGGGCTTCAGTAGTTGTGGCACGCAGGCTCAGTAGTTGTGGCGCACAGGCTTATTTGCTCCGCGGCATGTGGGATCTTCCCAGACCAGGGCTCGAACCCATGTCCCCTGCATTGGCAGGCGGATTCTTAACCACTGTACCACCAGGGAAGTCCTGTGCATTGACTTCTTTACTGATGTTATCAGCAGGGTAGGAATCCTCAGCCCACTAAAATTCCAGCCGCCACATCCAGCAGGCTTATCCTACTGTGGATATCATATGGTGTCTTTTCACTCAAAGCCACCCACACACAGGGCTGGAGTAGAATCTCGACAACCATGGGTGGCTTTGCCTGGGTGCTCAGCAAACACTTCTGTCCACAGGAACCTTACAAAGGTGCCTTTGTCTGCCTGCCTGGGTCTCTGCATGGTCCCAGTTCAGGGCAAAGTTATGAGCCGTTCTCCCTTCTGTATGGATTGGTGCTCCTTCTTCAAGTCTTGGTTTGAGGCAAGACTTCCCTGACCTTCCTGACCAGATGAAATCTCCTGCCATGCCCTCTCATAGCCATTTTAGAGCACCAGCCCCTCTCCTTGGTGGTATGTGTCCATTGCAGGGCTACTCTTGGCAGCTCTGTGATTAACAAAGACCTCCACCAGTAAGTGCCATGAGAGAATGGGCTTGCCTGTTTTTGTCACTATCATTCACTAATGTTTCTCCAGTGCCTGGCATGGTGCCTGGCATGTTGTAGGCACTTGGCAAGTATTTGTTGAATGAATGAAATAAATGGTTGGCTGCACCTAAAATTCAGTATCTAACCACAGCTGAGCCCCCATGGGCTCATCAATCATTCTCTTTGTGTATATGCACCTCCTGCAGTGATGATTTCCAATCTTTCTTACTTGACTCAACGCCCAAACTTGGCCCGCTCACTCTTTGTTCCTGTTCTCAGCCCCTACGTTTTAGACAATATCAAGTGTTATCAAAGCAAGCTTCGTCACCTTCCCCTTCCTCTGGACCTTCACCCATTTTCCTCTTCCTTTGTGACCCAGAGCAGAAATTGTCCCCATCCCTTGCCAAAGCCAACTTTCCCCGTACTCTGATCCTGACCCTCCATCCTCCCCCAGGCCACTGCTCCAACCTGCATGCCCTATCTCGACTCTTCTCTCTTCTTCCAACTCCTTCCTCTCACCTTACAGCCATGCTCAGGTGACTCCCATCTTCCCAATACGTTGGCCCTTGGTGGTTTAGCTCTCGAGCACCGCTGTCCAAGGGAACTTTCTGCAATGGGGGAAATACTCTGTATCTCTGCTGTCACATATGGAAGCTACTACCATATGTGGCTATTGAGCACTTGAAATATGGCTAGTGTGACTGAGACATGAAACTTTAATTTTATTTAGTTTTAATTAAATTTAACATTAAAATACACACATGTGGCTAGCGGCCTCCATATTGGATCCCACAGCTCTAAAGTGTAAGTTCTGAAATCATATTGTTTAGGTTAAAATAAATTACAGTTGTACCACCTCCTAACCATATGGCCTTGAGAAAGCTACTTAAGTACTAAACTTTTTCATCTAAAATTATGCTAATGGTACTATAGTATACAGTTGTTATGAATAAGATAATTCATGGTATTACATTTAGTGCAAAGTGTATATACTCAAAATGCATTTGTTTTTGTCATCACCATCATCTTCACTGTTATCCAATCCTATTGAGACTGCTTTTTCAAGCTTCAGGTCAGATGTTTTAATGACCAACAAAATCAGTTCAGTGGGTCTTGACTAGAATTTTTTTAGAGAAATAGACCAGACTACAATAAGAAATATCAGTGCTTCTCATGCAGTAGAAATAGGTATTAATTCATGAAACATTTGTTTCTATATACGAGTGCATTGTGTACCAGGCAATGAAGTAAAATACATTTCTCACCATGAGTTGCATAAAAAGAGTTGTGTTTCTCTAGAAGTGCTGCTTCCGAGTTGAGAAGGTCAAGACTGATATACCAGAGGCCAGATCCACTGGCCTCTTCTCAACCTTATGTTGATTTCTCAGTTCTATTTGGCACTGAGATCCACCTTCTGTTTGATTTTCTTTCCTCTATTGACCTTTACTCTTTCCCATCCAGTATTTCTTTGAGGGCTACTTGCATCAAAATAACTCCAGGAGGGTAGGGACATATGGTAGTCAGCCTCCAAGTTGCCCCTCCACCCTGATTTTGTCTCCTGTCACTTCTGTGAACTCTCCTCTCACAGTAAATAGGATTCACCTATGTAACCAATAGGATTTTGCAGAAATGACAAACGTGACTTCTGAGGCTGGGTCATAAAAGATATTGTGGTCTCCGCCTTGCTCTCTTGGATCACCTGTTCTAGGGGAAGCTGGCTGCCACTTGATGAGGACACTCATCTTGGAATCAGAGCCTCAGGCCCAGATAAGTCTTCAGATTTCTGGCTTACAACTTGACTGCAGCCTTGCGAGAGGCCTCGAGCCACCCAGCTGAGCCGCTCACAGATTCTTGATATCCAGAAACCATGAGATCAAAAATGTTGCTGTGTTAAGATGTAAATTTTTGGGGTTATCTGTCATGCATCAATAGATAACGAAGGGAGTATTCTCTTTAGATCGTATGTTCATACTGAATCTGGTTTTCTGGGGAGGTGTCTAGGAATCTTCATGAATGTCTCTGGGTGATTCTTTGACCCTCTAGAGTTTGAGAACCACTGCTCTTTTTTTCACTGACTGCCCTCCCTCTTCCTTCCCTCCCTCCATTCCTTCCTTCCCCTACAGTACAGTTCCCAAAAGCTCTGTCCAGGGCCTCTTCTCTTTTTATTGTGCACTCCCCAAGCAAGTACATCTATTCTGTGGCTTCAACAGACAGACTTGGAGCAACCCGTGGACCTACTTCTTCCACACCGAGCCCTCTTCAAAGCTCCTAAGCCCTATTTTCCAACTGCCTGCCTGATATCTGCATGTGTGTTTCCCTCCAGCAAGTCAAACTCAGCATGTCCAACCTTGAATTCATAACTATCCTCATGAAACCTTTTCATTTGTGTTCCCTATTTTTGATAGTAATTTATAGCTTAGGCTCCTAGGCTCTAAATCTTGATATCATCCTAGCATCCTCTTTTTCCTTACCCTCAACACATCCGAAGATCTGACAGTCCTCCTCTTCAGTCCTCCATTCTCCCATGGCCACTGCCACCACTCTGGTTCACACGTCATTACCCCTTACCTGGCCTGTTGTGATGCCTGCTCCATTGTTTTCTCACTCTCCTCTTTCCCCACAACCTCTTCCATTCCAACCTTCAATCCACAACCTCTCCATTGTCTTTTGAATAGAGTTTAAACTCCTTGGTGTGGCCTGTAATTTCCCTAACAGTGAGGCCCTAACAGGATGTTCTACGTTTATTTTTTTTATTTATTTATTTTTTTAAATTTTATTTATTTGTTTATTTTTGGCGGCGTTGGGTCTTTGTTGCTGTGTTCGGGCTTTCTCTAGTTTGCAGCGAGCGGGGGCTACTCTTCATTGCGGTGTGCAGGCTTCTCATTGCGGTGGCTTCACTTGTTACAAAGCATGGGCTCTAGGCAGGGGGGCTTCAGTAGTTGTGGCACGCAGGCTCAGTAGTTGTGGCTCGCAGGCTCTAGAGCGCAGGCTCAGTAGTTGTGGTGCATGGACTTAGTTGCTCCGCGGCATGTGGGATCTTCCCGGACCAGGGCTCGAACCCGTGTACCCTGCATTGGCAGGCGGATTCTTAACCACTGCGCCACCAGGGAAGCCCCTCTACGTTTATTATTAATAGCCATCTCCTAACTCACCCCTAAACACACATACTCTCTCGGCACAAGACGTTATCCATAATTTACCAAACATGCCTTGAAGTGGTCTATATCTTTTCTCATACTATTATGACCCCTAGAGAATTAAAATTCTCCTTTGAGAATAAAAAAAAATCATACTGTAAAGCCCATTGCAAAATTTATTTGTGGTGCAGTTGCAATGGTAGATGTAGTTCATGTCTGCACCCTCTCATCCCAGTCCCCAAACCAGGTCAGGAGAAGGCAGGGGGAGAGTGTGGGTGCAAACCCCATTGAGCTTGCAGCTACTTTGTTGCCTTCGGACATGAAAAAGGCATTTTCAGCTTCCTGTGGGTCTTCACCTGCTTTAGCTACACAGGTTGTACTTTTGTGAAAAGACGCACTCATTATTCATTTATTGAGCTCATAAGCATTTATTAACCCTGTCCTAGCATCATGGTGGATATCAAAGTTAAGACCTAGTTCCTGCTCTTTGTCAACTCTGGTAGAGAGTAGCAATTGCCAGAAGATACTAAAATATCAGGGGACTTCACAGGTAAAGGAAATCACCTCTAGGTTGGAAGGGTGGGGAGTGGGGATAAGTTATTGCCTACCTTCCTCTCCTTGAGTGTAAGCTCCAGAAGGGCAGGCATCTTTGTTTTGTTCAAGTCTATATTTCCAGTAGCTAGATCAGCAACCTACTCAGAGTAGGACCCAAGATATATTTGTTGAATGAATGGGTGACTGAATAAAAACTTTTACGTAGAAAAAGTGTAGGTTCAGGTTCATAACTGTGAACTTCTTAAAGGCTGAGATGATAGCCATTTGCATTTTTATGGATTTGCATTGTGTTCAGCATACCTTAGGCACTCAATTAGTGCTGGATGAATGTCGAGTGATTCCATAGTGAGGTTTGTTTTCTCCCACCCCTTCCCTGGTGTCATTAAGTGTTAGCCTTCCAAAGAAAATATTTATGCTAAGTTGACAGTGGTTTTAAAGGTAAGAGTCTTTAAGAAACCAAGGAAAAAAGGCAAGGTGAAAGAAGATGAGACAAGATAAAAAGGTCAGGAAAATAACATTTTTAATTTAATTAACTACTGAAAGTGTTCCTGAAAGCACTGGTTTACCTTTACCTAAGAGTCAACTGAAATGGAAAATCTGACTATATGTGACGTTGTTAAACCATCTCATTAGCAACACTTGTTTGATTTAATCCAAGAAGCAAATATTGCTATATAGAGGTCAAAGCTTAAAGTTAGTGAAGACTTATCCAATTCAGAATTAAATAAAAAGGCCAAAGGCCCGGAGAATGTTTATGCTGCTGTTCTTTTTTCCCCCCAGCGATCTAAATTTAACTAACTGAAATTATATTCTAAATATCAGATATTTATGCCAGGCTCTTAAGTGGCAGCTAATTTGCCTACTGAAATTACTTGAGACTTGTTTTATTGAGAAGCCCATTGGGTGCAGAAATAATTGCTGGGGAAGAATCAAAAGCAAGAGAACATGATGGTCTTTGCCCTGAAGCAGCTTACCATGTAAGCAGGTGAAACAGATATTAAGAAAGCGGGGGCTGGGGGGGTGGGGGGTGGGGGGTGGGGGGTGGGGGGTGGGGGGAGGGAAGAAGTAAAGCAATATTTGAGTTCAGATTCATTTACAGCCTTTTGGCACAGCCTGCTAGTTGGCCATTGAAATCTGAGCTTTCCTTCTTCAGAAATGGTTGTCCCTGGGACTACATTTCCCAGCTCCCTTTGCATCTATGTGAGACTATGTGACTAGTTGGCCATGTGACCTCATTCTGGCCAATGGAATGTGGGCAGAAAAGATGTGGACCACTTTTAGGCCTGGACCTTATGCCTTACCCTCCTTCTTCTATGGGCTGATATAACTTTTTTTTTTTTTTTTTATTGTACTGTCCTGTCCCAGTTTTGAAGCCCTGAATAAGAGGCTGGTCAGTCAGTTTCCCTTCTTAAACAGCCGATTAAGTCCACATCCCAAACCACTTCATTGTTGGGCCCTAACACTCTGGGGCCACGAAACATATACCCTAATTGCCCCAGAGCCAGGTACCGGACAAGTAGGGACAACCCCTATGCCCAGAGCCCTGCCCCCAAATTATTCAACTTAGCCAATCCACAGGAAGACCATGAAACCTAGCTAACCCCACCCCACTTGCCATAAATCAGCTGCCCCCTAGAGCCCCAGCCTGCTGTTACTCTGTTCCTGGGTACAATCCCCTGTGTGGCCCTGCCTAGCAACCTTCTCTTGTTCAGAGCTCTAAGAATCAAAGAATTTTGCCTTTCATTTATCCAAGTGTCATTGTGTTGGGTCTCACCATCTTTAAATCTTATAAAACAGCTGTAATGTCAGTGATCACAGATTCTCGGAAACTACGTTGATGATGGCAAAGTTGCCTTCTGTCTGGTCCTGAATGTCTTCCTCTGACTCTCCCATCCCTGCCCCACCGTCAGTGCCCTGCACTGTCCTAAGAGAAAGGAACTTCTCTTATGTTGTTACTTGTTTTGGCTTATCGGTTATGTCAGTCTAGCCTACTATAATTATTATAGGAAAACAACCAACCCATTGCTAGGGATATAGTATGAAATGAGGAAGCCTCCAGAGAAAGACAAGGGAAGCCAGTATCTCAATAATCTCTATGAGGAGGGGAGCTCAGCGTTGATCTTTTACAAAATGGCAAACTAGTTTTGCAGTTAGTCCTTACAGGACATCCCTCCACTCCTGTCCAAGGAAATGCTTCAGTCAAAAGATGCCTTATGTAGATAGATCTCCATTATCTCTAGTTTCAAAAAATATACCATCAGTGCACAGTATTCTCAAAGTTAACTTCATGTCCTTAGGCCCCAGGTTCATTCCGACCTTTTCCTCTTCTATGTTTATCTTTTTCCCCTCCTATCTTTTCCTTTGCCTTGCAAATTAATTTCTAACTATCTAAGCATTACATAATAGTATTCTCAACAAAATTATATACAAATAAATGAATAATGAAAGTAAAATATAAATTATAGAAATAAAACTATTCTTTGATTAATCCTCCCCAACAATTCCATCTGCTCTCACCAACCCAGATGCAACCCCACTGTCTTCTGTGCATGGTTTCAGGCATTTTTCCTTTTTATTCACATTAGTTGATAGAAAATCTATGGTATTGTTTTTCCATAAATCATGTCTTACTGTCCATTCTGTCCCACAATTTGCTTCTTTCACCCAACAATGTTTTGGAGAGCTCTCCATGGTCCTACATGGAAATCTAGTTTATACCTAATGACTACATACTGTTCCTTAGTGTGACTGTACCACAATTCATTTAGTCATTCCATTATTCAGGATGTCTCCAATTTTCCACCATTACATAAATATCTTCAGTGAACATCCTGGGACATGCTTGCCTGAGTACTTACTCAGTCCTGGGTGCTCTTCAGGTGCTTTCTAGGAGATCCCATTTAAGCCTCTCAGCAGTTGTATGAGGTAGGTACTGACATCATCTTTGCTTAGTGGGTGAAGTGTTTGAGGTGAACTTGCCAGGGCTTCTTTAGGGGTAATAATGAGTGGGGTGTTTGCAGGGCAGTTTACCCTCCTCTAAGTGTAGCATGTGTTAAGGACACCAAAGGCTTTGTTTTAATCAGATACAGTAAGACATGTAGATATGGAAATGACAGTCAGGAAAGAGGTGTTTTTCTTTATACTCACAATTCCCTAGAAGCAGGAGGCATGGCAAATCATGCAGGGCCACTTGGGGAAGCACCAGAACCGGTCAGGGGGCAGAGGGAGTGAGGGGTGCAGTGGGGAATGTGTGGTTTTCATGGGAAGGAATGGGTGAGGTGGGTAAACAAGTTTATAATAGGCTAGTTTGAATAATTTCAGTGGGCTCTGAGGCATAGGGGCTGTCCGTAGTTGTCTGGTACCTGGCGCTGGGGTGATGATGGCAGGGGAATAGTGACTCTAAGTGTGAGAGACCATAAAGGAGGTAGTGGGGTGTGTGGGCTCTAGTTTACTATCTCTAGGAATTGCTTAGCCCTGGGGAGGGCAGTCTCTCCAGGGTCAACAATGCCCCAGGTGTCAAAGCATCAGAATACAGAAAATAAAAGACATGGTTAATACATAGCAATTTGCACTCCTACCAGCAGAATATGGGAATTCCCTTCTCCCTGCATCATCACCAAACACTTGATGTTATCAGACTTATATTTGTAGTCCATCTGATAGGGGAAAACAGTGTCTGTTGTTTTCATTGGCATGTTCTCATTAATTAGTGATGTTGAGTACCTTTCATGTATCTTTGGTCCAATGGTGAATAGTCCATTCCTGGCTCCTGTCTCCAGTTTATTTCCACTCCTCCACAGTCTTCTCTCTTTTTCTTCAGACACAAACCAAACGTCCCTCCATGACTTTCCAAGCCTTTCTCAGTATGGCACAGGTGCTTTTTGGAATTTTTACTTCTTGGCGTCTCCCAACTTGTCTTCTAAATTCTACACTTGGTCTCTTTCCCCACCCCCTCCTTCCTGGTCTTTACACAAGCTGCTCCCTCTGCCTGGAAACTCACTGCACCTTCTCTTCCTTTTCTTCCCTTTATACACACACACGTGCGTGCGTGCACGCACACACAGACACAGACACACACTTCTACTCATACAACATATGAAGTCACCCCCAGGATCCTTTTCCAGCACACTCCATCCTATCTGCTTTACAATCTTAGCACTTAGCCCATGACCCTGTAATTGCAGATTTACTTTTCTACTCTCTCCATAGGTTATAAACTGGTTGAAGACAAAGATTGGGTCTTTTATATTTTTGTATCCTCCACACCTAGTACAATGACTGAAACATGTCAAGTACCTGAGAATACACCTTGAATGGAGGAAGAATGGGTGAGAGGTGACTGAATGAGCACTTTTTAAAATTTAAGTATAGTTGATTTACAGTGTCTCAGGTGTACAGCAAAGTGATTCAGCTATGCATATACACATATATATATTCTTTTTCAGATTATTTCCCATTATAGATTATTACAAGATATGGAATATAGTTCCCTGTGCTATACAGTAGGTCCTTGTTGTTTATCTATTTTACATATAGTAGTGTGTATCTGATAATTCCAAAATCCTATTTTGTCCCTCCCACCTTTGGTTATCATAAGTTTGTTTTCTATGTCTGTGAGCCTATTTCTGTTTTGTAAATAAGTTCATTTGTATCATTTTTTTAGATTCCACATATAAGCGATATCATATATTTGTCTTTCTCTGACTGACTTCACTTAATATGATAATCTCTAGTTGGACCTATGGCAGGGGGACAGTGCTGGCCTGGTACCATGTGAGCTATTTCTGTGAATATTTCAAAAAAGGTAAATCCCAAGGTAGGACTGTGTGTGTGAATGTGGATGTGTGCCCTGGAGGGAAGGCTTGGGATTCCCTAGAGCCTAGACCCCTTGGGGAAGTGACTCTGTTGTGTCAAGGTCACATTCATTCTTTTCTTCTTTTTTGGGGGGCGGGGAGTGCAGGTGGTGTGTATATGAACGTGCCCCTCTAGGGTGGGACATCTCTGTTGAAGGTCACGTTCATTCTTGGTCTTGTGTTTCAGAAGATTTGGGAAGAAGGATTTTTTTTTTCTTCTCTTTTAAAATGTCTAGCTGCTTCCCATTAAGTTACTTTTGAAAGCTCTTACTGTTTGGGAAGAAAAAAGTGGCAGTAAAATCAGCACGGTTTCTGACTAAAGCCCCACGAGCGGCAATGGTAGGATACCCAAATGCCACGCAGAGTTGGTAACACCGAGGAGGGTCGTGGCTGAGCGGTGCAGGCCCAGGGAACCCAGCTTTATGTTGCGTACAGGATCTCTGGTGACTGATTTTATTCCTGCTCTAAAGAAAATGGAGACAGTGCGTGCACACCTAGCCTTCTTTCCTACCACTCCCCACCCTCACTCCCACCCTCACCTTCCTGTGAGATTTGCAGCCGGGTTTCTTACATACTGACATGAAGTCATAATGCATAATCTTGAACATCTCCATACAGCCTCTGTTTTTTTTTTTTTTTTAATTTATTTATTTATTTATTTTTGGCTGTGTTGGATCTTTGTTTCTGTGCGAGGGCTTTCTCTCTAGTTGCAGCAAGCAGGGGCCACTCTTTATCGCGGTGCGCGGGCCTCTCACTATCGCGGCCTCTCTTGTTGCGGAGCACAGGCTCCAGACGCGCAGGCTCAGTAGTTGTGGCTCACGGGCCTAGTTGCTCCGCGGCATGTGGGATCTTCCCAGACCAGGGCTCGAACCCGTGTCCCCTGCATTAGCAGGCAGATTCTCAACCACTATGCCCCCAGGGAAGCCCAGCCTCTGTTTTTTAGCTAACAAATTATGTATGCTTTCAGGTTATTTAGACTATACCTACAGCCTTTGTTAAAGGACTCCAGTACATGAATATAAGAATATTATATATACTTTAATGTGTTTGCACAACTATCATAAAATATGTAGAAGACCCAATGTCCATCTGAGATTAATTTTTTTAAATAGAACTTCGACTTAAGATAAAAGGAAACCTGTAAGCAGTAGTATTAGTTTGTTGAATTCCTTTAGTGATATTTTCTTTTACTGTTTTTTTTTTTTTTGAAGGAAGGCAACGATAATAGTTAATATAGACTTTTAAAATATCCTTTGATGGCTTTCTTTTGCCATATCTCATAAATACCAGTCTCCTTTGATCATAAGAAAAGTCTGATATTACAGACCAGGCAAACATCTGCACATTAATTGAAAACATCTTTGCAAAGTAGTATATCTATAAGCATTAGTGTACAGTTTTAAACTCTTCATACAAGAAACATGCTTATGCATAGGAACTTCTAATGATACTGTGGTGTGTGTGTGTGTGTGTGTGTGTGTGTCCCTTTGCCTTCAGTTATTCGCCCATGCTAATTAGTAATGCCTGTAGGTATAGCTGATTCACTTTGCTGTACAGTAGAAACTAACACAACATTGTACAGCAACTATACCCCCATAAAGATTAAAAAAATAAAATAAATTTTTCCAGGTTACTTAAAAAAGAAAAAAAAGTAATGCCCATAGGTTTTGAGACCAAAAACAAATATTATACATAATTTCCAGTAATAAAAGTGAGACATCATCCTGGTATAAACTTACCTCTAGCTCCTGATCTTGCCTTTCTTTTCTTTTCAATCTTTAGATAAAAACACAATGGAGTGAAAAGACCACAAAATATTCTCATTGAAACAGGTTTGTTCTAAGCATCATAGCAATTTCACTCGTAATTCTTCCAACAACCCAGTGAAGGTCATTACTGTTATAAACCCATTTTACAGGGGGGAGAAACTGAAGCACAGCAACCTTAAATAACTTGCCAAAGGCCAGACAGCTAATAAGAAGCATAGGTGGGACCCAGACACTGGTTCCAGAATTCGTGCTCTTGATCACGATGCTATACTGCTTCTAAAATACTATAATACAGGAAAGCTATAGGTAAAGGAAGAAAGGTGAAAGACTGAATTAGTCATTTCCATCATACTGAATCCATGCTGGGCTAAACGCTTTTTTGATTTGGCTGGTTTTAGTTTGAATGCCCAGTGGTTCTTGCTGAAGAGAATAGGACCTCTGGCAGTGTATTCTGAACTGCTTGCCAGAGGTAAAGAGAGGTGTGTTTCTCCTGTTTGCTTCAGGAAAGAAACATACATAAAAGTAAAGAAGTAGTTCCTGGCTGGCATTTTATCAACTTCACTAAAAACTTCTATTTTTTTTCCCCTAGAGGCAGCTGGGATGAATTGTTGCAGAGTGCCTACCTGTTCAATAAGAAATCTGTTCTGTCCTGTCACATACACTGTAACTTCCATTGATAGAACCTTTCCGAAAATGGAAATGAAATAGATGTGAAATTTCTTATATGGAGAGAGAGCAGGAAAAAAAGAGGACTCTTTGCTCCCTTGCTGTTGAAACAAAGAGCAAATCCTGCCTTCTTTTTCTTTGTCCTTGATTTGTAAAGGCTACTTACAAATAAACACTTCACTCTTATTTCTCAATTTCCCCATCTGTTCAATGGGAATTATAGCCTTTCCAGGTGCCTGGATATTCTAGGGTTAAAAGGCCAAGTGAGTTTGGAATGAAGATAGATCTCTTGTCTTTTGCTGTGGCTGAGGGCTCCTTGAAGTAACCAAGCCACAGAGCAAAGATGATGGCCTTTCTCATGTAGAGAGTGGTCGACCAGATGGCAGAGCCCATTCTACATAATGACTCTCACTCTGGTGGTTTGTAATTTATGAAGTAGCCTTCTAATCAGAGGCTCCGTTGGCTGCCAAAGAGCTCCGCCACAGCATGGAAACAGCTTCTTCCAAAGAGAAAAAAAATATCATCAACCCAGTCGTCTTCTTCGTATGATAAATAGTCTAAAACACAAGATTAACAAAGACCATTCTGATTTTTATTTCAGAAACCTTGAGGAAAGAAGATACGGGCTAGGCTGTGGCTATCCAGGGATAACTTTCCCCCTGGCTTTCTAAAGGGAGAGGCAGCAACCCTTTTAGCCACACTCGTAACTTGTGTCTCCCAGGCCTTGATGCTTATGTAGGGAGGGAAAAATGGGGAAAGAATAAAGGATGGTTGAAAGGAATAGGAGAGAAACGATGAAAGGGGTTTGCACAGCT